>NC_087062.1:37979786-38118164 GCF_963678635.1 Symsagittifera roscoffensis
AGGGACAACAAAGAAATTTTTCATTTACTTTTAAGTGTTGAGGGCCATAATTTTTTGTCTATAAATTGATTTTTTGAGGGCCAGAGTTTTTTGTGTATAAAAATTAAAATTGCGACGTAGTAAAGCCGCTCATGGCGGGTAACTTCTTACAACCCATTCTTTTGATTGAACCCGAAATCTCAAAACGGCGAAGGTAGTTTTCGAAAAGTCAAAATTGTTTTTTAAACGGACGAGAACTCAAAACATTATTTTCCGAGCGCCATTATTTGTAAAAATTTAAGAGCATATTCGCTGATGCAATTGAATTTCCCACAGCCCACTCTTTTTCCTAAATCCAAAATTTCAAACCTTTGGTTTTTAGCAGTTTGACTTTTGATTTCTTTTTTCAAGTTCAGTCCATTTCAAAAGGAAATAAAACTTAATTACCGCAGAGCAAACGTTTGAAGATCACGAAAAACGTGAATGACTTCTATAGTTTCAAGAAAGCTAAATTTCTAAATTCTCAGCTGATTAAACAATTTTTATTGATCCAAATTTTAAATACAAAAGTTTTAAGAAAAAATTGCCAATTCTTGAAAACCATCCTAATTTTGAGAGTCAAAAAATTGGAACATATTGAGTGATACAATCAAAATTTGAAACTTGAAAAATGTTATTACGCTTGCTATTAGCTAGGATGGTTTTCAAAACTTGGCTTTTTATGGACAAAGAATTTTTTGCTTAAAAAATTGAGCGTAGCTTTTAATGCAGGGAAGGTTCCAAAAACCCGTCTTCTACATTGAACCTAAATCTCAGATTTGGGAAAAACAGTTTGGGAGAAGAGTCAAAAAGTTTCACAAAACGGTCAAAACATGAAAGTTTTGATTTTTCTGAGGACCCAAACTTTTTAAGGAAACAAATTACAATTTAATCGCTCTTCTAGAGAGGTTCTTACAATTTGTTTGTTGCGTTGAATCTAAAACTCAAGGCTTTGGTGGTTAGTTTTCGACAAAAGTCAAAAATGGTCGAAAACGGTAAAAAAAAATTAAAGTTCTGAGAGCAAACTTTTGCGGAAAAAATTGGGTCGTAACCGCTCATGCAGGCACGCTTATCATAACCTATTCTATCCTTTGAACCCAAAACCTCAAATTTGGGAGAGTAGTTTTCGAGAACTTATTTATGGGCCAAAAAACTAATTTATGGGCCGAAAAATTCTCCATAGGAACATTTTCGAAGGCTGTAGAAAGTGACCTTTTGCGCACTACTGGAAGTGTTTTGGCCACAAGTTGCGTCGTTATTCGCTCTATCTTAGTCGACCGTCTAGTTTTCTCCGAAATTTGATTTTGAAATAAATCGAAACAGATTCGAAAATCTATATAAAACTGATTTTTAAAATTTTAGGAACAAATTTTGTACTGTTTTGTATCGGGCTCTGTTACACTTTCCCCTCACCACATCCCATTGAACCATTGAATTTGAAAAGGGGAAACTGGAAAAGAGCCTTTAATTGTTCAATTTTCGAATAAAGTGACGGAAAATTTGGGCTAACGGTAGTTTTTTTTCTCCAGACAAATGGCGACTTAACTTGCAATTTTTGACGGGATTTTTAACAAATCATTTCAAAGGTATTGACTCTTTGAATATATTTCAGCTATGATCATTTTTTGTAGCGTTATGGGGTTTAAAGATTGCCATTTGCGACAATAAAGGCGGAAAACAGAAGCGACGTATCCGCACCCCTTCCTCCTAAATTTGCTGCTGTTTTTGCTGTAAAAACATTATTTTAAATCCCCTTCCACAACGTTTTTATAATACAATGAAACTTTTTATGGCGAAGAAACATTTTACATACATTTAATTTTATACGTTACATTGTAACATCACATTTTTAGTCATAATGACACATAAACCCCCACATTGGGCTCTTTTCCAGTTCCCCCCCTTTCATTTTTTCTGAAATTCATTACATGAAAGTCTTTTTAAAATAATTTTTAATGTTATGAACTGCATTAAAACGTGTCAGCGTGAACAGCTGAACAAATTTTCACAACATTTCTAACATGAAAATTGCCGTGTGAACAATTTTTGAACATCTCTTTTTGTAATTTAACAAAGGGGGGGGGGGAACTGGAAAAGAGCCCCACATTGAAACTTCCTTTTTCACAATTTTTTTAAAAATGCTTTTATGGCTAACGGTGTAATTTTTTGTTATGAGGCATGACGAACAAATGTGTTTATAATAAGAAATTTACAGAACATGACAACGTAACTAAATAGTTTTTCATAACTGTGGCTTTCTTCATAGATACTGGAAAAAGAAATAGAGCTCAAAAAGTGAAATGAAATGCTGAGCGAAGGGGAAAAGAGCCGACACATCAAACAATAGAAAGATTGAAACGTCGGCGTTAAGAAAAGTGGAGAACGAAAAAAAAACAAATATTCACCGATTTCATAACTTCGTCGTCCACTTGTGCTTCCGGTTCTGCCCAATCCACCGCTATTTGCTGTCCCCACAAAAGAATCTTACCCGGAATGAGCTTTCGCCTAGCCATGGCTGCCGCTCGGTGGCTTTCGTACTCTATAAATGCAAACCCACGGTTCTTAGTCTTGTCAGCGGCACTCGGATACATGATGCAGTCTACGACGCCCTCTGTGATTTGAGACATCTCATGCATAGTCTCTTCACGCGTTCGGTTTTTCGGAATGCCACCTACAAACAGCCGACAGTTGTCGATACTCATGCAGACACCAATCATGCGACCCGGTCTTATTTCATAGTTATTCAGAATCCTGACAGCCGCCAAAGCCTCGTCTTTCTGCTGGTATGTACAGAACGCATATCCTCGGTTGTGGTTGGAAAAATCCATCATCAGACGCAGTTCGTAGATCTTTCCAGCCTTTTCCAGAACTGGGACCAGGTCGTCCTCATACAAGTCCCGAGGAATTTTGCCGACGAATACTTCACACTTGGTCGGCGGAGGTCCCTGCCAGCTGGGAGGAGGCCCACCATACCTAGAAAAAAAAGTTAATTTGGATCATGTTCTCTTCATGTTTTTCATACAAATTATTTAATTTACGAATGAAGAAAAAACGAACAAATTTTTTCATTTATAACAAAAATTTTTGACCATTCATTAATCTCCTCGGCAAATTTACTTTGAATTGAAATTTTCTACCTTAATTTTAGAAGCCAATTTTTTTATTGAGTGTAAAAGCAACTGAAACACCAATAATACATTACTTACTTTCTCTGGCCGTTTTGCTGCAGTAACGTGTATCCAGTGCGATCAGTCAGCGCCTTCAGACTCGCAGCATTGAAAGCACCACAAAATCCACTCATTTGACTCCCGCTTCCCACTGCTAAAACATGAACAATTCAAGCAAAACTACAAGCAGTGTTTGAACTCAGGGATTTTGAAAACTTTTAATTTTTTTTTTCGAAATTTCAGAGTAAAACAAATACAAGTTGGCAACAGATAAATGTTCGATTCTCAGGCATTTTAAGGGTCGACTTTGGGTTCATTTATTTCGACAAACTGTAAAATTGAATTTGAATTTGTAGCTGACTACACTATTCCCTAACAACTCAATCAACTGGATCCCATTTTTTGAAGCATAGTTTTTGATTTAAAATTGTGGATGCTCAAAAAGCATACTCAAAGATTTTCAACCTAATCCGTCCATTAGAACCGAACGTGTTTTTTAGTGAACTTCACAGATATATCGAAACAGTTTGAATTTTTTTGTTTGATTTTGAAAAGGCTACCTTCATCAGATGACGGACCATCACTGAATGAGCCATTGCCTGCAATTGTCATTTTATCCAAATTGTCGGCTGAACTGTGTTGTTTGTCTGCGACAGCCAACTTCAAAGTGATTCTTGGCTCAATACAAAAGTGTGCTTGCCCGTTCCAAATTTCCAATGATTTTTCGTTCTTCACTTGTCGAGGAAGATCTCTTTGCGCAATTGTTTAGAATCAATTAGCAAAGTCTCGATGCCACTCGAAGGAAGAATAGGCTCTCAATTACAATTTTTCAGATAAGGCTGAGGAATTATTCAATAATTCTGATTCTAAATTTTTGCATGAACATAAATTTCAGGCTTTCGAAGGAGTTTTAAATCCAATAAGCACAATTTTGCAGTTCGAAGAATGTTAAGCCGATATGAACCGAGTTTGTAGCAAACCTGCCGGGGTCCCGAATCAAAGTGAGTCACTCCTAAGAATAATTTAGCTTCACGCGCAAGCAAGAAAAATTTCAAGCTGAATTTCAAATCTCAATCACAGAGACCACTTAAACACACGAACTCGATTGATGATGAAATGAAAAAAAAAATGCGGGAAAAGGCGAAGAAAAAATTAACAATCAAAAGTCACGACGAATCATCAGTGCGGGAATGAACAAACACGTGGACAAGATTTCATTCCCATTGAGCGAACTGAAAACTTAATTCAGAATAATTAAAATTCTTAAGTGTTTTAGAAAATACGCGAGGAGCAAAATTCAGTTCATGCGCATGAAGATGTTCATTTTTGGAAACAAACTTTTACCGTTTCCCTTTTAACTGATGATAATGAATGTGTCCATCCTACGAAGCTAAATTTACTCTGCTTCTCTATACTACATTAAAAATGGACTAGTGGAAAATGATTATTAAACGCTAAACTTAAGAAGAACATAAGATCGCCCAAAAAACTAAGAAATAGGTAATGATGAGATAAAAATTAATTAAAAATTGTTCTTAAACCTAATTCCTACTGCAAAAATGCGGTTAATGTGTTTAATACTAACGGAAGTGATTAATAAATTTAGTTTAATTGGTCAAATTCAAATAGGCAGTTAAAATGATAGGGTGGGTTATTCTGGGGTAATAATAGTGAATCAGAAAATAGAATCAAGCAGATTGTTTTCCTATAAAATACAGGGTTTGATTTGAATCAAGGTTGCATTGTAGTGATTGAATAGTGAATGATGGTGAATCTGCTTTGAACAAGCAAAGCACAGCAAGATAGGATCAAGTCAACAATCAGTGAATCAACTCATTATAAACTGAACCAACTTGGCATACTTCATACATTTGCCCACTATTTGGGCGAAGACCATTTGGTCTCCAAATGTTTTGTCTCGGCTTTATTTCGTAAAACTGTTGAGCAAATATTGATTGTTGCGAGATAAAGTGCACAGAGAAACCACAAGTAGGCTACATTAAAATTTAAAATCACTCTTCGAAAGAACGCATCAAACCAGAACTGATGATAATGAATGTCCTTTTAGTTTGATGACAACACAGCTAAAGTTCAGGTACGAAAGGGTCAATTTGGCAAAACAGGCAAGTGAAAACTTCTGAAAACATATTGTTTGCACAGACTTTAAATCAAGCAACTGATACTTAGACAAGAAACAACAGACGAGACAATCTCTGTGCGCCGCTAATTCTAACCACATCTGGTCCATGACGAAACAAAACCCCAGTTGCATGTTGAATGCAAGCTAAAACCAATGATAAACTTTTATTGACTTTTGGAAAACGTTTTCATGGCAAGACTAAAAGAAAACAAGGATAGCCGGTTACTGTGCAAGTAACACATAATGTTCTGACCATGGACTTAAAAAATATGCAACATAGTTTTTTCTTATTATTGTCGTTCTTTTTCGGCGTGGTGTGATAAAAGGAGCTGAAAAAAAACTGGGGATAAGGTATTTTCGACAACCATAGTAAAATAAGCTCAAGTTGTTTTCAAGTTTTTTATGCAGTTTGAACTTTTGAAAACTTTGATTCGAGAAAGGCGCTAAAACACTCAAAGTAAACTAATGTTACTGAAAAAAAATAAGTTTTAGCCATTTAATTTAAGCTGTTGTAAGCTTTTAGGCAATTAAGAAAAAACTGCTTGCTCGCTTTATTGGCTCGAAATAAGACGAAAAATCAAAATTTTCAAACCGGTTTTACTCGAAACTGGTTAATTTGTTTGAAATTTTTTAACGTGGTTCCAATCACGACTGTAAGGGTTTTAAATTCTTTCAACGCAATTCGATGACTATTTATGGTACCTGATTTTGCGTGGAAAACAAAAAGAAAAAGCAAGAAAAAAGAAAAATACTGAAACACACCCTAATATAAAGTTCCTCCCCATTTTCAGTGGTCGGAACAAAATAACTGTTAGATCTAAATGGTTCTATAGTTGAACCGTAAAAATGCAATTAAAGCTAAAAATTAGATAAAGCCAAAAAATTTTGTTTTTAATGGGTCTTTTTTGCCAATTGCGTGATGCATCATTTTTGCGTGATCCAACCAAATGAGAAACCATTAGTGAAAAAAACATCCCACAAAAACTGCAAAAACTAAAGGATAAAATTTATGCAGCATTAAACTTAACTTTTCCAGTTTCCCACTCCCTCGTAAGATTACAAAATAAAGTTGTTCAAAAATTGTTCACGCCGCAATTGCATGTAAGAATTATTGTATAAAAAATGTTCATCTGTTCAAGCTGACACGTTTGAATGCAGTTTATAATATGAAGCCATTTAAAAAAGAATTTAGTTGAATGAACTTCAGGAAAAGTAAGAGGGAAACTAGAAAGCACCCCATTAAAAATATACAACATTTGGTTTCCAAACAAAATAGAAAAAACATCGGATATTTGAGCAAAAACAACGTCCATAACAAATGAAAAAAAAAAAGTTTTCATAAATAAATTTGATTTCAGAAAATGACTTCCTGTGAAATTAGAACTGATTGATTTTCGAAAAAAGTATGTTGTGTGGCGACTGGAATCAATAAAAAATTGCAAGGCGTTATTGTATGTTTCTGGTTCCAATTTGATGAAACTTGCTAGTTTCAAGCGTGGAAAATTTTGCTAGTTTCAAGCGTGGCTAAGCTTTAGCAACCAATCTTACATTTTCAGAAGTTGGACTCGACTGGCCCTCTGATGTTATCCCCCTCCCCAAAAGTTAAAACAAAAATGTTTACAACAGAATAAGTGAGGAGAGTGACATTTTTTGATATTTTGAAGTTTTCCAGAATAGATAACCTTTCTCATATAAAAAATTAAATAGTAGCCTCTTCTGAACAATCTCGCCCAAAAAGTTTTTATTTTAGCCCAAAAATTAGCATGTTTTTTGAATTTTTTACGCAAATTTTTTTAGTAAACGCTGGGAATATTTGCCCATCATTTCTAGGTGAAATTGATCTAGCGTTAAAATTAAAAATTTCCTTTTTATTATTGAGGGGGAAGGGCTGTTTATCCGAAAAGACTCGAAACTAACATACATCGAGCAGAAAACATCTGAAATTTTTGTTTTATGTTTTAGTTATTAGTGTTTAATTTTAAACTGGTAGATTTGTACGGTAAAGAATAAAGAAGTGTTTGTTGCATTTCATTTGGCTAAAAAATTTGTCACTAACAGTTTTTGATAAGAAAAATCCGACCAATATTTAACAAGTTTAGCATTATTTAACAAATTTTTTGCCTCCGGATTAGTTTCCTTTGGTTTTTGTTTTAGCTGTCAATAGACAAATAGATGAATTTGATGCCCACTCGCAATTGAAAACAGTTTCAGAAAAATGTTGAAAGCTTTCTTTTTTATTTTGTTTCAAAAGATGGCTGCGGTCAGAACACTGCGACGCTTATGTTTCCAATTGACGGCGCATAGGTTTTATACAGGCTAAGCATCAAACGAATAAATCAACTACCCAGACTACATGTTTTCTATTGGATAAAAATAAGAAGCCTTTTTGAATTTGCGACTTGACTTTGATCGGTTCCAAAATTTAGCTTTCCGATAAATTATATAGTTTCCGATAAAACTAGGATATTTACCAGTAATAAAACAGCGCAGCAGTTTTTTTTCGCAAACAAATTCAACAAACTGCTGCTGTGGTCTCACTATAACAGCAATGTTACAAAAACGAACTTTTTTTCACAATCAACTAAAGATCTAAAATGAAGGAAGATATAATATTATTTTATAATAACTTTTAAATTTCACTAGACTGACCTAAATTTTGCAATAAAATAAACAATTTAAGTTCGTCAAAGAAATCATTTTGATCCAGGCAATATTTCCATATACTTCAGTTTATTCGCATCAATGGATTTTCTCATTATTATTGTCCGACTTTCGATACGAAAGTAGCGGAATATTTGTGCTCGGGGTGGTTTTTTTTTCAGACATATTTCGACTTTTTAACTTGGCAATTTTTGACGGAATTATTTTATATCACTCAAAAATTATTGTTGTACTGAGCTTAATTTTGGAAAGATATTTCACCTGTGATCATTTTTCGCAAACTTATGGGGGTTTAAAGACTGCCATTTCGGCCAACTTGGGACAATTAATGCGCGATATAGTTCGCACTATGAGCGCGTAAGCGGAGATTTAATCCGTCTTAGAAATTGTTCCAAATTGGTTGAAAGAAGCTTATTTGCCATAATTGATTTGTTACTAGGAGCGAAATCTATCGTTTTGTACTTTATATGGCGTGTGGGGGAATGATTTTTAAAGAAAAAGTTTCAAATTTTAGAAAATTTTTTCATTTTCTTTTATTTCATTCAGTTTTTTTGTTATTACTGCTCCATAAACGTTGAAAGGCAGTCAGAACTTTCAGGGCTTTGCCCTGATACGAGCAGTCTTGTTATTTTTATGTTGGAGTTTTAATAGGCGATACAGTTCTTTTATGTGATTTTTTTTATCAAACACAGATCCTTATATCGAAAAGCTATTAAGTAAATTCGTTTTAATTTTCATTGATAATGTTTCCAAAAGTGTTTCGGAGAAAGTTATTTTGTATGTAATTTTCTAGAAACCTTGACAATTCTCCAGCTTTGTTTGGTTTTTTTTTCTGTCTTTTGAATAATACTTTGACGAAAATTTCGTCCACGATGATAATGGATATATAATTTCTACTAAATACTGTTTTCGAAGTTGGGAAGGTTTTGAAACATTGGACTATTTTTCAATTGCAACTGTGGATTTTTTTTCGTGTCTAATTCTACATTTAAAAAATTTCGAATTAATTTTTCGCAATCCTTTGTTGAAATATTATTTTTTTAAACATTTTTCTATTAAGGATATTTGAAACCTTGAGACCTTCATTACGAGGCCTAACTGAGCACTGGATAGGCGCACACTTTTGTGTATGTATGTTCCTGGCTTCCAGAGGCGAGTCTTTGAACATGTTAAAATGTTGTCGGAACGATCAAAGAGAATGAAATAAAAAAGAACAAAGGAAGCGTCCTTGTTGCGGAATCCGCGTACAATTCACAAAATACACGGTTTTGCCTCGTAACGTTTTTCATAGAATTCTAATTTGTGTCAAATAAGTTTTAGAATGAATAGTTTTACTTGTTGGTTTTAAATAAGAACTTGTTCGATGTTTCAGAGTTGTTAATAATTATGTAATTGTTTTAAATTCTTGACTGGTTATATTTTTGACTCCTCGGCCATAGGGTAATAAAACCGTCTCAAATGATTTTCTGCTATTTAAACAGAAAGCTCAAGTTATAATCGCCCAAAAAAATTATGATTTATTGGATGTTGGAGCAGAGATTGTTTGTGAAAACTTTTCAGGTTAATAATTTTGAAAAAAAATTCACATTAAAAACTTTAAAATTTCAAAATTTTTCATGACTAGTATATACTTCATAGACATGATCTTATTAGGGGAAACTAGGTCAAAATGTTTTTTTCATTCTGCAGAGAAATTTTAAACTTTAACTTCACTTCCAAAAGCCAAAGCTATTCAAAATTCTTAGAGCATTTTTTGCTTTCGTAATTGAAAAGCTTAATTTGCCTTCCTTTTCAAAAAATAAATTTAAAAAGCTTATAAAAGCATAAATATTAACCGCGAATATCAATAGTTATTTTCTCGTTTAAAAAGCACGAAAACAAAACACGGCCTCAATAAGTGTCCTCACTACGTATATTGACCCTAAATTAAGACCCATTTCAAAGAATCCAACTTGAAACTTTTAGCTTAATCAATTTTGAGCTCGACTTTTTTATAATCTAAACGTGTAAGACTGTGTTCAGAGAAAAAGCTAGAAAAAAATTATCGACTTTCATCGCTTTGTTCATTCACTTAACAATCTGAAGCTAAATCACACATTATTTTTCATTTCTCTGAATTTTAATTGCAAGTGTGGAAAGCTACTCTTCGCCTGCGTTTGAATGACACAGACCAAACTCATTAGCCAGGTGAGCATTTGATGGCAATAAAAGGGTTGCCGCTTTTGGTTTACTACACAGACGCTAAGCGGAGCTTCGGACCACTTGCGATACCACACAAACAAAGCAGCGCAAGCTAGCAGACAGACAAGGAATGGAACACTAAGTCGAAAAAATTCATAACATCGAAAAAATTCATCATCGAGAAAACATCGGAACAAAGACGCATTCATTAATACAATATCTATCGTTTAAGAAGTAGTCGCACACAATAATTGAGCGACAATAAGCCGACAAAAGTTAGCTATACTCCCGTTGAGAAAAATTGTTTTCAATTGAAAATTTTTTGAAATTTCTGAAATTCTAAATCTCAAGTATCTGAAACAAAACATAAAAATGTACTTTCCTTGTAAACAACACTAAGTTAGGTCACTTATTTGATAAACCATAAGCCAAGTCAATACCAAACAAAGCTTTTAGGCAAAAAAAAACAAAAAGAAAATACAATTTACAGAAACAAACCATCACTCTTTGAATTACAAAACATTGCTAACCCGTAACAAGGTAACTAAGCCAATTAAACATAAGCATGAGCAAATGTCGACAATTTTTGAAAATGAAAGCTTGTCTTTTGAATAAAAAACAGGTTCTGGCCAGATTCTAACACGGGATTTTTAACGCCTCAGGCATAGTAATTTTCTCCAAAACATGTGTGCCGGAAATCTATGAAAGTTCGACTTTGATTTAAACTAAGTTATGAAACGATTTATTTATTTTGTATCACAAGAAAAGTACGTGATGCAACAATTAAGCCGACAAAACAATTAGTTAAGTGATAGGCCAAAAATTTGTGTGAAGCGGAATATCAGTATATAAAAAAACCTGCCTAGATTCGAACTCACGACCTTTGTCGTCTCAAGCGTAGTCGTTACCTCTAGGCCAGGTTTTCCAAAGTCAAGAAAATTGAGTTTATTTTCAATATTAAGAGCACTGATATAACTTCTTAGAAGTACTGTCAGTAATAGCAGTAGACCGGTAGTTTAAATTAAATTTTGAGAAATTGAGCATGACAGCACGTCAATGAAGTCTAGTGCTCTAAGTGATTTTGTTAAGCTAATTTTTAACCCGACAAAAGTTTATATTCCGATTTGATAACGCTCGGCAATAGCAAGCGTAATAACCTTCTTGATTTTTCAGCCATGCAATATACAATAACAAAATTCCGGCTGCTGCAAATGAAACGCTGTGATAAGTTTATTCTAACAGAAAACTTTAATCCGAATTATTTCATCTGAGCTGGAGAGAAAACTCACCTCAAAATGTTGATTGTTTTTGTCGGCTGAATGAGGTCTAGTGATTCAAGTGATTTAGTTAAACAAGTTTTTAACCCGAAAAACGGCTTTATTCCGATTTGATAACGCTTGCTGATCGCAAGCGAAATAACCTTCATGATTTTTAGCCATGTTTTATACAATAACAAAATTCCGGCAGCAAATGAAACACTGTCAAAGTTTGTTCTAGCAGAAAACTTTAATCCGAATTATTTCATCTCCTGAGCTGAAGAGAAAACTCACCTCAAAAACGCGTTCATACCAAGCGAGCGACTTTTACAACAAAACCTACAAAGATTTCAATTTTTCCTCTATAACACATCTACAATAGACTTTGAACTTTTTCAACCAACATCGGCCCAACTTTATCCTCTAGGTTCAAGTAGAAAAAGAACGAACCAAATTTTTATTAGTAGCCAAAACTCCATACAACAAGTGCACATAAGCGAAGAAAACTACGTTCGTATAAGACTACTATCCAAGTCAAGAACCTTATCAAGTTTTAGCTTAAATCAGTTAATAATTTTTTGTTTAGTTTCAATCAACATTATTGATCATCATTTCAATCAAATAAAGAAATAAGCGGAGTCATTTAATTCAGAGGCTCAATTTACTACCCACTAAGAACTTATTTACATACGATAGCGTATAAAAATTTTAAAAAATCAATAACGGTAAAAATACACGGCCATTGCTTAAGATCATAACTTCATCACGAATGGACAGAAATAGACAGCGAAATGAGTATACAGTACAAAGTCAGTCGAGTTTCAAACCCTTGTGACAGTGTAGATTTTAAGTTGAAGTTTGTAAATTTATTCATCTCATTTAATGAGCAGAGCGAGCATTTTAGGAGCGCCAACAGTCAATAAATTAACTTAACCATAAATCAGTTTCATTAGAAATATATTCACGTTTTTTTTCTTCAAATCAGAGTTCCAATCAGTTCGCTATGAGCAAACATCTTCAAGTTTCTAACAAATCAGCATGTCATTCTCAGGTTTTTCAAGCAATTCCAATTAATTCACGTCAGCATCATGATTTCAAGTTCACCATCAACTCCTAGTCCATATCGAGGTGGCCGTCCATTGCTGTCAAGCGAACTTGCACCACTAGCTTGCATTTCGCTGGGAGTTCGTGCGAAGTTAGAGGTCAACCGCTCCTCACTCTGCACATTGTATTCCAGTTGTCCAACTTGTTTGCTCTCCAACTTTTCCAAGGCGAGCTTCGAAAGGTCACATTGCTTATTCCCGTTGACATTGCCTTTAATTGGGGTTCCTGCAGCTTGAACAGGACTGTTTTTGCCGCCACTTCCTGAGCTTAGAGAAGAGAGGGGTGGGTGTAGATACCTGAGAACTTTGTCCAGCATGTGGAGAGGTCCGTTTAGAGTGATGTCCACCCAGCAAGGGCACTGGGTGATTTTGGCGCGGCGGTAACTAGTACCCCATCCCTTGACAAAGCTAATTCTCACCTGACACATGGTACTCAAGTCGTACACGCGATTGTAACTGTAAGTTTCCAGTTGTAAATTATACTGGATGGCCTTGGTGAACGTTTCAAGACGGAAGACACAAGCTGAGGATCCCGAGGGTATTTTCACCACTGAGTGTGGTTCGAAGCCATAGTCCGAGTTGAAACAGTGACTCTGGAAAAAGACTGCGTGCTCACTCAGACATTCCACGTGCATCTCCTGAGAGGACTCGACCCACAACAATCGAATTCCCTGGTCTGAAAAGGCAACATAGCCAACTGAGAGTAACGAACGTAAGGACGAAAACTAACTTGTTTTTTGGAAAAATTTTATTTTTCAATTTTTAAAGAAAAAATACATGCCTTAAAGTTTTTTTTAGTTTCAGAACAGTTTATTGTAGGTGCTTTTTGATAAAAACAACCCAAACTGAGAAAACTGGATTAACAGGTAACTCTTTAATTCCGATGGAAAATCTGAACATTAAAATCCACTTTCAAAACTAAAATCTGATTTCGTTTTTGATGATCTTTACACGTTTGCTGTTCGATACTGGAGTTTGCATTCTTTTTAACAATGAAAATGAACTGAACTTAAAAATAAACAAAAATCAAATTGCGAAAAATCAAAATTGAATGCGAACAAATTTCAAGATTTTTTCCTGAAGACCTATATAGAGTCTTCACTACGCTAATTTTTTAAATTAAAAACTCATTCATCGCATAATTGCAACTACTTCTAAAGCATCGACTGCCTTGAAATAATCTAAATTTCAGCTGAATACTCAGACTGACAACACGCCGCCAAATTGATTTTTTTTCACAGACGCGAAGCAGAACGTCGCACTACTTGCGATAGAAAAAGCATGACTATCACCACTTGCAGATGAAGCGACAAATCGAAAAATAAAAAAATCGAAAAACTGTTTTTGCTCAAAAAACTATAAAAATTGCAGAAAAAATCTTAAATCTTGGAAGTCAAATACCTGTACACACCTTTACCAATTTTACACAGGCCAAGCGATGCTTCTCCTTACTTGCAAACAACACATAAATAATATGACAATAGAGATAACAGCCGTAGAAAAAAATACCAAAGAAATTTATCTACCAATAACTTTCCTACATTTGTCTTAATTTTGCCTAGAAAAATTAATTCAATATAAAAGAAGCACCGAGTGGAAAAAATATAACCAACTTAAAAAGTGCAGAGGGGAGCGTAAAAATTGTGTTTCACTTAAAGCGACAAAGAATTAGGTCAGTACGCCGATAAAAAAAATATACCGAAAAAATTTGGGCCGAATAAGGTTGTAAGCGAAAAAAAACCAAAAGGAAATTCGAAGTCAAGGTAAGTAAAATTACAACGTGCATCAAACACTTAAAGTAAATCAATCACTAAAAGCAACATTTAAAAAAATGCGCACAGAAAAAAAAACGATTCCGAGATGTGGCAACTGAGCCGACAAAAGATAAGCAGACAAATAATCGACCGACAATTTTATTTGAAACAGAATATTTCACGCTGAAAAAAACAGGGCCTGGTCAGATTCGAATCCAGGAACTTTGCCCTCCCAGGCGTATTCGTTACTTCCAGGCTAAGTGGGCCGAAAACGCTACGAATCTGAATTAATTATGAAACAACGTACCACTATAGATGAGTCCAAAAGTCCATTAGAGATGAGTCTTGCGAGCTACGTTATTTACGGGTAAAAAGTCTAGTACCCGAGTGAAATATCCTTAATTATTGCAAGGATAAAGAACTAAAATTTAACTAACCTATAACACGCCTAATTTGTCTGGTCAACGGATCCCTGGAAGTTCTGTTTATGATCCCCAGACAAAACCTCTGAGAGCTTGAGGGATCGGTTAGGCCATCTATCTGAAACTGGTTCTCGTCCGCTTGGTAGACCTCGCTTAGCTTCGTTTCGCCTTCGTAATAAGCTACACTACACCAATGACGCACTGGTTCGTACTCCACGATCTGCGAGTAAGACACGTTGTGCTGCAGTAACGTGTCTGGATGGAGGATACCTTGCTTCAGTTTCTCTGATTCACTCGAGGCGGGTTCTGGTTGATTCGCAGAGGCAGCAGCTGCAGCACCAGTTATTGCACTGAGGTCGCCGACTGAGTTCAGTGGACGCAAACTATCAATATTAGGCCGTTCGGCGACTGAGGCGGATTGCGGTAGTTGTAAGTTTAGATTTTCAATCTGTTCGTAATGACTGGGGTTTATACAAGAGGAAGAACGAGCTTTATCTGAGTTAGAGTAGAAGGAAGACAGACAATTTGCTAAGGAAGAAGTCTTTAGTCCATTGACTGATGGAACATTTGGGTCAATCAACATTTTGTACAGGAACAGATGAGGATGCAGTTTCTCTCCGTTAACCCATATTTTCTGGTCAGTTGTCCTGAAATTAAAGGTTCCATCCAAATATCTAAGATTTTATTTCACAAAAATCAAATAAAAACATTTTAGAAAATGATACATACCACAACCGACGACATTTTCGGACCATCATTTTTCATTACGAAAGAAAACGAACTATACGAAAAAATAACAATTTTAAAACAATGAACAATGAGGTGAAACAAAATGATACACAAAGGTGAAGGGAGCTTCGCAGAACTTGCCATGAGAAAAAAATCAAATTCAGAACAAAGATTGTCGGTTATTGTGCGGCACAGAGTAGCACAGAATTTTCAGGCCATAGTCTTAAAAATACATTTTTCTTTTTTTTCTGTGTGGTGTGAATATGGGCGAAAAACTAGAGCTTAGGAATGTTCGGCATTCAAAGTAAAATAAGCTATTTAAAAAAATTGTGGGAAAATGACTAGAAAAAGAAACGAAAATCATAAAAATTAGACGAAAAATTTCAAGCTTATATTTAACGAGCGGCTACTAAGCTGACAGACCTTGCAATTATCTCAGTTCATACTTGAGTAAACGCCCGTTGATACCAAAAACAAGAAAAACCAAACAATAACTGATCTTCATACTATGCAAAATAAGGTGACAACTGATAAACCAAGCAAAACTGATAAAAAATAGAAGTTTTAAAAGATAGAATTGAGATAATTGCTAACATGGATTTTCAAAATCCGATTAGTGAACATACAAAAAAATAACAACTGTCAATTTGTTTAAGTCAGAGGAAAACTGCTATCTTGTGGAACGAAGGCCGACAAATCAATTTTTCCCAGAAAAAAAATTAATTTCATAATAGCTGAAAAAAACAACGTCGGGCAAGGATTCGAGTTCATCGCCAGTATGATATGCGTAAATACAAGATATCATGGTATTTTAAAAAAAATCAGAAGCACTGCACTAAGCGGATCCTAAATTATACAGATTTACGCTATCATGATAGACTCAGCACCCTATCCCTCTTTCTACAAATTCAAATCATATACCTGCTTGCGCTTACTAGATTATTATCATAATAAAAATAGTTAAATGATAATAACATTTTTCAAAATAAAAATAACTCAACTAATCATAATGATAATATGAATGTAGCGGCTGACCGCAAGGTGTTTCCCCCTCAGTTGGAATTTAGAACCTGTAAGTCAAGTTTGTGCGCTTATTTCTTGTGCAGTCGAAGAGAATTCTCCAGGTACATGAATTAGAGTCATCGTATCTAGTATAAAAATTATCCCACATCCAAATGAGTAGTCGCCCTTTAAGACCCCGTAAATCCAAGCAGTGCAAGATATATTGTGAGAAATCATTGTGAATCTTTTACCGAAGCAGTAAGTTCTTGAAATGGATGTACATGGGGAGAAGAAGAATGCCCAGACGGCTAAGAGACAATTTGTACCTTCGGTCAGCTGCAATCCATTTGCATGCTTTCTGCTGCAGGCCTTCTGATAGTCTCATTTCTTCAACATCAAAATTATATCATGTTGAACCATACAGTAGGACTGACATTATCATCGATTTGTACAGGCTTGATTTAGTCTTGGAATTAAGAGGTAGAAGATAACGTTTCAGCATAGGATGGGTATTGAAAGCTTTTCATTTTCTGATTTCTATGTGTGATGTCCAGCAATAATTCCTCAGTCTTTTTCTTCCGCGACAGTTTCGATTACATGCGAGTTAAAGAAGAAGCCATAGGTAGTCAACGTTTTATGGAAACATGGGCCATTTTGAAGCATTGAAGGCAGTAAGATTTCGTTGTATCCAGTCGCAAATGTTATTGAGATCATTCTGAAAATCTGAGTTAAAAGAACCTATTCGAACGAATTTTGTGTCATCGGCATATATAAAGCTGGTGGAGTGGTTATAAACATCAAGTAAATCATTGATAATTGAAAAAAAAATTAGTGGGCCAAGGATTGACCCTGGTGGAACACCACTACTGACAGAGAATGAGTAGGAAAAGCAGTCAATTATTTTGACGCATTGAGTTCTATCAGTCAGATGGTTAGTTATTTCTTCAAGATTTTGAGATTTTGTTCTCCTAATCTTGCTCGGTTTCGTTTAAGGATTTGCTGAAGTAAACCTTCAATTTCTCTTCAGGGGTACCATGGTATTGTTTTAGTCTAATAAAAGCACTCGCAAGTACTTTATTTGCGGTCATGCGGTTGCGAAACTTAACTATCTTTGTTTTTGGTCTGTTGGAATCAGGTTTATATTTGCCTAGTCGAATTGTTGATGTTTTTGAATCTTTCTGCGGTTCCATGTAGTTCATAATAGAATTCATGGCTTTTTATATTGTATAATGAAAGTAGTCAAGGTTTCCTTTCAATGTCACCAGCCTTGAACTGCGGTACTCCACTGGTCTTGACTTTACGCGTTTTATCATCTTCGGGTTTTGTTGTTTTTAATAGCGCAGAGATGTAGGTCTTTCCTTTTCTTTGATCTTATGGTTTAGCTCTTTAAAAAAGCAAATTTTTTATTTTCTCGTTTTACCGAAAAACGTGTTTAGGTCACCGCCGTGAGCTGGAAGTATCTGATCTGGAGGCATAGAAGCATCTACTGATTTCCCAGTCAAGTTCAGTTTTGTCCTCATTTTTTACTTTGGTATTTGGGAGGTGAACAACCTCTGCGGGGTGGTCCACAGATAGCAATACGCTGACCATATTGTTCCGGAAAAGGAGACCCGCGGTGAGCGATTTCGATTTTGCTCACCTCATAATGATGACAGATTCCAGTCAAAGAAATTGGAAAACCTGATGGTTTCTGAAAAGGAGACCTGCAGTTTACCATTTATTAGACTTTAATATGGCGACAACTTTTGAAGCGACACTTGTGATTCTCAGGATTCCTTTTAATTTTGTACGAGTCTGAATATTCATTGTACTCTATTTTTATTGTCTGTCTTTAAATGATAAAAGCTGCAAAATTTTCCACGCTGTAAATTTTTTCACGCAAACCTCGTTATCTGCAATTACTTACTTATCTTTTCCTTCCTCCACATAATACGATTGACCTTTTATGACCGGTCGTGGTGCTTGCTGCGCTGAGGGATCCATATAATGTATACATGCTTCGCCCGATTGCACAGCTCTTCGGCTAAATTGGCAAGTTCGTCAGCAATGTCTTGTTCGGATACGGTTGAGAGAACTTTACCATCAAAGGCGTCGTTGCCGCCAGGAAGCAAAACAACATGATTTTGTACCTGTCTGTCTCCGGTGAGAAAGTACTGACACTGCTGAATCGTGCTCCTGCTAGCGACAAGATATTTAAGTGACGAAACTTGAGATGACTTGCTTGCGAGTCTCTGATAAGGAGATTATCTGATGGAGATGATTTGAATTGATGGTTTCTTCTTTGAGACACAAAATGCAGAGTCGGCTCAGACAAGGGACATCTTGATAGTATCGATCTCGCAGAACAAATCACAGGAAAATATTTACTAAGTTTATCACAACAATTACGTACAAAAGCGAAATCGTACTTATTACCGGTAAGTACGATTTTAATTGGAGCAATTTCGAACAATTAAGCGATTCACTTACGCGCCTCAGCACTGGAGTCAAGTTTAACTTACCAACCAGAAACTCAGTGAAATAGCTTCTGGTACTGAAAACCTCGCCTGGCGAACTTCCTTTTCAAAACAGGGATAACCCCAAGGATCAATTCTGGGTCCCCTCCTCTTTCTGCTATTTATTAATGATCTTCCAGAGTGTATGTCTGATATGGACAGTTTCGGGTATGCTGATGATTTCAAAGTAATCGTAACAAATCAAGTAGCGATGAACAAGGCGACCGATAACATCCAAGCCTGGCTTAATACAAATATGATGCTACCAAACACAAAAAAGTCGCATACTCATAACATCAAAGGAAACCTTGAAGCACACTTATGCAATTCCAAACTCACCCCCGTACAGTCGCAACGTGACCTAGGGCTCATAGTGCAGCAAAAGCTAAGTTGGAATGAAAATTGCAAACGCAGATCGAACAAAGCAATGGGCGCCTTATTCCAAATAAAGCGAAATCTAACATCAAATTGTAACTGGAGAATCAAATTGAATGCATACACTGGATACGTTGTCTCAATTGCTGTATATGCTTCTCAGACCTGGTTGCCAAATAAAGGAAATTTAACAGAGTTCGAAAAAGTTCAACATCATGCAACAAAATGGATAATAGGTTCTGACTTACGCTATCGAAATCGGTCAATTAAATTGCATATCCTTCCGTTAAGCCTGTATTTTGAAATGCATGATCTCTTAATGCTTTTATCTATTAAAACAGGTGAATTTGATGTTGAAAGTTCAATTGAAAATGAGACAAAATGCAATAATACTCGACAGAGCAATCGAGGTGAATTCAAGTTATCGAAACCGCGACTAAATAAAACCAACGAAAACTTCTTTCGAAGGACGAAACTACTCTACAACTACGTTCTTCGTGTTTATGAAAGTTTCGGGAAATTTCTAAATAAAGCTAGTATTCAGAACATTTACTGGAACTTTTTCACTAAACAATACACCGAATAAAATAAATTTGGAGAGTAATATGCAGATGTGGCAACTGCAATCCTCTCAGTAAAATAAAACTGAACTGAAGATGAACTGAAAAATAGGTGAAAACCCTTGAAACTCTCTAAATTCTGTATTATTACTATTATTATTATAAGTAAAAATCTATAAACTTATTAAATAGTGTTTTTCATGTTTAATGTCTGTAACCTTGTGTGGAAGGCCCTCAATGGAGGGATTTTAGAGACAAGATTTTCAATGTCTTTTGCAAGTAGAACACAAAACAGCAAACGATCCAGATATCATATCTTCAAGACTTCTCCAACCAAACAACTCCTAATTGCTGATTCCCAGGCCAGACATCTTCGAGCAGGAAACTTGAACGTCTTGTCACTACCCGGTGCCAGTGTAAGACACTTTTACAATTAGCTGCCTCCTCATAATCTGTTCGACCTCGTCATTCTTTTTGTCGGAGGAAACGATCTGTATAACTACACCCGACCGACTTTAACCCCAGCTACCCAAGTAGCCGACGACATTGTTGACTTAGCAAATTTCCTTTGTGAACGAGCTTCCAATCGGAGCGTCATCGGTGTACCGGAGCGTGACGAAAACAAAACGATATCAAAATCTGTAAACGATCTACTTGCCGTGAAATTGGTAGCTCAAGAATACATCAATCTTTTCTTTTTTCTATGCTTATCTTAACGTGTCCGTTACAGACTAACTTAATCTACCAAAGGTCCCTTCAGGGGCTCACAGGTAGAATTTGTTGGTTGTCTCCTCTGATTTAAACTTTCCAAAGGTCCCCTCAGGGGCCACCGGCTAAGTTTAAATCAATCTGTGTTTAAGTTCTCCACCCCAATTCTAACGAACTATCCAATTGCCCCAATCGAACTCAAGCAAGTGAAATGACGCGTGACAACTGCGCTACGTGCAACAGGAAAATTAAAAATGCCAACAAATTCTTTTGTTGCATTTGTAATAAAACACTTCATTTAACAACAGAGTGTACTGAGTTTGAAAAGAATACTATAGAAGTTCTCATTAAACTTAATGACAATCTTATCGACATCTGCAATAGTTGCAAACCGAAAAAACAAGATTTTTTTGTCAAACTTGGAATCAAAGTTGGAAACAAAAATAGACGAAAATCTGAAAAAGTTTCAAAACGAAACAAATAATCAAATGAAAAAACTTCAGAAACAAATGAAAACCCTAACCGATAAAATTGAAAAGTCAAATAACATCATTACAAATATTCAATCGGAATTCATAAACGTGAAAAAAGATACCAAAACATACAAACAATCCTTAGGAAAAGTGAATCTTGGAAAATCAGTTTCAATTCCCAAAAAAACGCCGAGGAGTATATATACGAGGTATACCAGAATCAAGCTCCAGCTCGGCTGATGATAGATTACATGCTGATTTAGCCGAAGTAGAAAAGCTTCTTGAACATCTCAACGTCGAAGATAAAAACTTACTAAAGCGCAAAGACTCGGTAAATATGACGCAAGTAAACAACAACCAAGAACACTCCTGATAAATACTGAAAACCCAATCAGCCGAGACCTTATACTGAGGGCGGCACACAAGCTTAAAGATTACCATCCCTATCAAAAACCCGTCTATGTAAATCCTGAACTAAACAGTACGGATACCAAAAAGCAAAACGAATGCCTGAAAAAACGTAGAGAGTTAATCGACAGTGATGAAAATCAATTAACCTGAAAGATATTCGGGTAAAAAATCTCATAATTGAGATCATGGAAAACAAAAAGTGGATACCATTAGAAAAAAGCTCTTACGGCGATGAGACAAGTGACTCAGAAACCGAAAAATGACAAGCAACAATCTCAATTATGACTTTTAATACTCGAAGCTTAGTAGATATAAACAGTAGAACAAAGTTTTCAAATACGCTAAATACACACGATTACGATATTTTATGCTTAACAGACACTTGGTTAACTTGTGATATCCCATCAGCAGCCCTTTTCCTAAATAAATATCAGGTATATAGAAAAGACCGAATGACAAATGATGATCGTAAAACAAAACATGGTGGAGTACTAATTGCAATCAAAAACGACATTCTTCACGAACATATCTCATTACAAAATGAACATTTCGATTGTATAACCATCAAAATTAAAACTAAAAAAGACAGCGCAATTTTGCTTTGTTGCATATACAATGCTCCGTACCCAAGTGTCTACCAATGGGAAATAAAGGATTTGAAAACCTTATTAGAAAATATTCAGCTTAAGGCAAAGGAGTGTCAATATAATCTGATCATTCTAACAGGTGACTTAAATCTATCACAAACGAACTGGTTAACTATGTCATCAAATCTTGATTACGAAAAAAAAAATAATTGATTCACTTGTAGAAAGAAACTTCAGTAATCAATCGACTGATCAATTAGACGTCGTCCTAGCCAATAATCCAGATTCCATGGTCAACTGCGAATATGGTTATAGTTAACAAAATGATCTTATGCAAAACGACAAAAGTTTTTCCGACCATAAACCAATTGTTACAACCATCGACCTCGAAAAGGAGGAAACGCAATTTGCAGTAACTGATATAAAATACGCTTTTAACAAGGCTGACTGGGACGAACTTAATAAAAGTATCCTCCAGGAACCCTTTCAACCGTATTGCTATAGTAATTTAGATGAATTGTTAAAGCAATGGTACGAATGGTTGTGGAAGAAAATAGATAAACACGTACCAAGAATTATCAAACATAGATCCCAGCTACCCCCCTGGATTTCCAATGTTACATCAAATCTTATGAATAAGCTGAAAACAATGAAAAAACGAAAAAGTGTAACTCTTAGCAAATTGACTAAACTCAAACGCTTTGAAAAGCAAATCAAACTTGAATCCGAGAAAGACCTCGCTGAATATGAAAAATCAGTATTTGAAGGAAGAACGTTGAGTAAAATACAGAAATACTTGAAATGTATACGAAAAACACCCTCAATTCCCCCAACAGTAAATTTTGATAAGACAGTAGCGTCAATAAATGTTTAAAAGGCTGAAGTTTTTAATCAATACTTCGCGTCTGTCTTCAGTAAATCTAATATGCAGCTTGGAAGAGAACCAAATAACATAGTAAACACAGCTAACTACACTGAAAAACAAATAAGCTACATATTGTTTGAACTTAATCCTGACAAATCAACCGGACCCGATAAAATTGGAAACACTCTTAAACAAGTGTCACAAAACCCTGATCTTTAGAACATGTCTAAACAAGCAATGTTTGTTACCCCAGCTACTGGAAAATATGCCAAATAACAACAATATTCAAAGAGGGCAACAAAGCTGATGTAACCTGCTACCGTCCCATCAGCCTTCAGTAAATCTAATATGCAGCCTGGAAATGAACCAAATAACATAGTAAACACAGCTAACTACACTGAAAAACAAATAAGCTGATATGTCTAAAGCCTCCTATGTTGTTGCTCAAAAGTCTCGGAAAAACTCCTTTTTGATAAAATTTATTGTTTCTTTCATTCAAAATTCCACACAAGTCAATACGGCTTTAGAAAAAGACGATCGGCGACACTGCAACTAATATACTTTCTCGACGAAATATACGAATGCAATGATCTAGAATCTGTCAATGAGTTAAGTGTTCTTCATCTCGGCTTTGCCAAAGCGTTTGACACAGTACCGCATAGTGTGCTAATTAGCAAATTAAGGTCTCTTGGAATTGGTGGAAACATCTTAGGACTTCTAAAATCATACTTAAGCCAACGCAAGCAATACGTGCAAATAAGCGGCGCAAAATCAACCCTAAGAAATGTAACCAGCGGTGTTTCCCCAAGGATCGATTCTGGGTCCCCTCCTCTTTCTGCTATTTATTAATGATCTTCCAGAGTGTATGTCCGATATGGACAGTTTCGGGTACGCTGATGATTTCAAAGTAATCGTAACAAATCAAGTAGCGATGAACAAGGCGACCGATAACATCCAAGCCTGGCTTAATACAAATATGATGCTACCAAACACAAAAAAGTCGCATACTCTTAACATCAAACGAAACCTTGAAGCACACTTATGCAATGCCAAACTCACCCCCGTACAGTCGCAACGTGACCTAGGGCTCATAGTGCAGCAAAACCTAAGTTGGAATGAAAATTGCAAACGCAGATCGAACAAAGCAATGGGCGCCTTATTCCAAATAAAGCGAAATCTAACATCAAATTGTAACTGGAGAATCAAATTGAATGCATACACTGGATACGTTGTCCCAATTGCTGTATATGCTTCTCAGACTTGGTTGCCAAATAAAGGAAATTTAACAGAATTCGAAAAAGTTCAACATCATGCAACAAAATGGATAATAGGTTCTGAATTAAGCTATCGAAATCGGTTAATTAAATTGCATATCTGTCCGTTAAGCCTGTATGTTGAAATGCATGATCTCTTAATGCTTTTATCTATTAAAACAGGTGAATTTGATGTTGAAAGTTCAATTGAAAATGAGACAATATGCGATAATACTCGACAGAGCAATCGAGGTGAATTCAAGTTATCGAAACCGCGACTTAATAAAACCAACGAAAACTTCTTTCGAAGGACGAAACTACTCTACAACTACGTTCTTCGTGTTTATGAAAGTTTCGGGAAAATTCTAAATAAAGCTAGTATTCAGAACATTTACTGGAACTTTTTCACTAAACAAAACACCGAAGAAAATAAATGTACTGGGAGAGTAATATGCAGATGTGGCAACTGCAATCCTCTCAGTAAAATAAAACTGAACTGAAGATAAACTGAAAAATGGGTGAAAACCCTTGAGACTCTCTAAATTCTGTATTATTTTTATTATTATGATTAGTAAAAATTTGACTACCTCTCGGATTCGATCAGCGACCTAAAGATTATGAGTCTCAAGCACTAACCACTCAGCCATGGACGCTTAATAAATGCACACTAGCCACAAACAAAGGAGAGAACAGATGCTATGAAGTTTTCAATGCTAGAGATCGTGATTATAGCAAACGCGCCACCAAATAAGTGAACACTTTTATGTGTGAGTTAGGTTAGAAAAATAGAAGGTTCGTACTAATAAACTAACGCTCACAAGCTGGCTTGTGTAATAATAATAATAAAAAATATTAGGGCTGATATATCACTCGGTTTATTCTGATGATGATTTGGTAACTTAATTTATGTAAAAGAACAAGTTTTCTGAAAACAAACCTAGGCCATCGAATTACTGTGCTAGTACAGCAGAGGATTACTATCAGTAATTAGTTGATTTTTTTTTCAAAAATGACTTTTCTGCGCGTACGAAGACACAAAAACCCTGCAAAAAAATATAACTGGCTTCTATAAACTACAATTAGTTTTGCAACATAACAAAATCGAAAAATTTCTAGAGAAACTCAAAAAGTATTGAAAACATTTCTTTCAAGTTACATTCTAACCCCAGCGATAAGCAAGGGTATTTCAACCGAGTACTAGATTTACTCCCGAGAAAAACTATGTTTAGGGAATATTCGACTCCTGATAATAGCGATATAAATTTTATTACTTGCAGGAAAATGTCACTCCAAATTTATTAATGCTGATCGGTTGTAAATTTACCAACTCCGAAGGTGTAGTTTCCTTTTTTCACTAAATACTCGCTCTTTCTGGCGAGCACGGAATAGACGCTACCTGCCTGGTAGGCACATATCATTTGGAATGACATCCACGAAAAAACTTACTGTTGAAATAGAATACACGAAGACTGATTCGATCTACTTGTGACAGAATTTTGCAGCAGTTTTAAGTCGTGATCAGTTAATTGGCTCACAATAAGAACCATTAAATCAATTCTGCAATTCCATTCAACATTGAATCCGTCCCCTTCTGATATCTTTGTCCTCCATTCAGAAATTAAGTTGTCACTAACTTTAAGGTCTTCGGCAATCTGGACCAGTTTTTCACATATTTGTTTTCTGTCAATGCCTAAGGTCATCGCAAAATGAAGCCGTCATTGCATAATTTGAGCACCACCACCGTTACTTAGCAAACTAATGAATCAACATTTTTGTCAATCAGGTACCATAAATTCTGAAAATCAAACAAACTTTTTGAGTAGCTACAAATATGTAAGTATTGTTGAAAAATTATTGTGGTATAGCTTTTAACAAGTTTACTTGACGTCTTAATTTTCTGAA
Organism: Symsagittifera roscoffensis; assembly: GCF_963678635.1. Taxonomy (NCBI): domain Eukaryota; kingdom Metazoa; phylum Xenacoelomorpha; order Acoela; family Convolutidae; genus Symsagittifera; species Symsagittifera roscoffensis. Next base: position 38,005,849 of record NC_087062.1, read on the forward strand.
AAATTCTGGACTTGAAACAGCGAATTAGAGTTGAAACTGAAGGAATTTTTGATTAAAAAAAGTAAAATTCAAATGTTTTCGCAACACTGGGCATCGTCAGGATTTATACATTTCTTTAAATAGTAATCAGACCATCGAAAATATCATAGTAACCGAGGTTACAGTCAGCAGCCTTTTCATCACATTATCCAGTTAAAATCTTAGGAACTTTCTAGATACTGAAGAGTAAGGTATAATGTTAATAGAAGTAGAGAATCATTGTAAATTCAAACAAATGATTTCGAACGTTTTTGTGCATCTTCAGGTTTTAAGAATCTAAACTATATGTTCAAAATGATCAAAGATTATAAAGTGTCATATACGTCATTATTTCAAAATTTAAAAAACTTATCCTTTTACAACTTCACAATTATTACTAATCTTGGAGAAATTTTTGCTAAAAAGTAAATTTCAAACGTTTTCGCAACTATGTACATCGTCAGGATTTGTACAATAAACTTATCTAAATGACGATAAAACATCAATTCATTCATGTCATTCGTGTCCTTGGTCCGCCTCTTTACAATTGCTCTACCCATGATATTGATGTTTCAGATTTTCCACCACGTTATCAACTTATGCTGACGATAACAATCCTCTTGTAGCTGGCTGCAATAGCGCTGACAATGCTCGGGAAGTTATTAGTTCGCTCTGTCACCAATTTGACGCAAGAAACTTGTTTCTCAATGTTCAAAAATCTTCCAAGGAAATGCGTATCATTTTCAACCATAGTGGCAGTAATGCCATTCATATGGTTGAGGGCATTGAGGTTTTTGATGACCTCAAAGTGCTGGGGTTTACGATTGACTCTAAATTTGGTTTTTCTAAGCATATTGACAAAGCTGTTAAACAATCGAATTCTATACTTTTTTCAATCTGGCGTCTTGGTAAAATCGGTTATTCGAAGGACGAACTTGGTATTTTGTATCGTGCTTTTATTCTCCCAAAGCTTTACTATGGCATTAATGTTTGGGGTGGTTCAATTGTTAAAGATCTAGAGAAGATAAATTTGTTTCAAAGACGTGCAATAAGGCTCGGCGTTACTGATACTTATGAACCAATATCTGCAACTATTAGAAGAGCTGACCAAAAACTCTACGATGCAATCTTCCAAACAGGTTCTGATCATCTGTTGGTTTGATTAGTTCCGACACGTTCTACCTAGTCAGCAAACAATCTGCGCTGTCGTGATCCACCTATTGCTCGCTGTAAGATGGAGAGGCAAATGAAAATATTTCGTTATCGCCTGCTTCGCAGACTTCATGACATATAGTTTAATTTGTTATGTCTTAATACGATTTATAGATGTCATTCTATAACTAATTTAAGTATCTATCTAGCTATCTATCTATCAAATTACAAATGTTATTTACAATAATTCAGATACATTTTGGTTCTAAACCATCATGTTAAAAAATTAGCCAATCACAGTTGACCTCTAAATTACTATTATGATTAACATATTTTTTAACCTCTCATAATAATTAAACAGCTTTAATTTATTTTGTCTGGAAGTTTCTGAGTCATAATTTTGATTTATACATGCACATTTTAAAATAAAAAACCAAAAATATTTTGGGACTAAATTTTCAGTGTTAACTCCCTGCTCCTAAACTCATCGCGCCTGTTCAAGCCCGGTTTCTCTTTCCTGATATGTATTGCCTCTAGTGTTAAGAATTTTGTTTGGTGTTTGATCTATCTATTATTTCCCAACTAAGATCTGCGCTATTTCCCCCAAGTTGGCATTGCTTAAGGTGGAGGCCTACCGGTGAGTCTGCTTTCTTATGTTAATCAATTCTAGTGGTAAAATGTCGAACAGTTTGACCGACATAGGTGGAAGTGCAACCACTACATGACATATATAAACCACTCTTGACTTGAGGTCATTAGAAAATGCTGACTTCAGTGATGGTGAATATGATTCTAGTTTTCTTGTGGTGAAAACCACCTGAACGTTAGTTAATTTTCATTAACCTGTTAGTAAAATATTGGCTTTGGTTACCTCTATATTGCACCATCAGCATTAGGGGCTTCTTATCCTTTGGTGATTGAGTTGACAAACACCTCTCACTATCCAGGGGCTTGCCCTTACCCTCGATGATTTCGCATAAGGCGCCTAAGCCACTTTTGCGAACCAATTTTCAGGGTACTGATTTGTCAGCCATTGCGCCCTATTAGTTTCCATTGCCTTATCAAATTGATCCCAGCTAGATGTACTCCTAAAAACCCTGTGTACAGTGCTTTGGATAAAACTACGCTTATACGGAGTTGGCGCGCAGCTTCTATAGTTTAGTTGATACCAACTGCAAGTTGTACCCCTACCCTGCGATAAATTTATGTTCAAAGCCAGGAACGCCAAATTCCCCTCCGAATTAGTTTCCTCTGGAGTGAAATGCAGATTTGGATGAAGAGAATTGGCGGCATCGAGAAGACAAAACTCGGCTCCCCTCTTACTGTTCTAACAATATCATCCAGATACCTGAGGAACAATTTCACCTGGTGAGTATCTTTCTCCTTGTTCTTAGCGCGGCAGCAGCTTTCACAGTACCAGACTATCTCGGTTACTGATGCGTACACATCATCGGATATTTGTCTGCATTTTATTTGATACCAGTTTCGGCAACACTTGCATTCAGCCTCCTGTATCTCAGTTCCCACCGGTATTTCTTGTCTTAGAGCAAACTTGTTTTGTTTCAGCCATAGGTTTGCCAGAATTACCGCTAGAATGGGTATTGCTAGACCATCAATTTGCACATACCATGAATCATTACACTTGAAATATATTTTGTTTACCGCCATATACAAAAGCATTTTCATGGTTGCTCTTTGAATATCAGGAGGAGCTTCTGTAGGGCAATTTCAATTGCTTCCTTCAGGGAAAGTTAGTGTACAAACTTTTCACATCAAGAGATATTATGGTTTCATCCGGATCTAGGGCAATGTTTTCAATTGTTTCTCCGGGATCCTTAGCATTGGTTTCTATATTGGCTCCATCGGTTTTGTCAAAAATTTTGCAAGCATTTTGCTAAGATTCTCATACGAGCTGCCTGGAAGGGATAGTACTGGTCGTAAGGGTGTCTCAGGCTTGTGTACCTTAGCTACACCGTAAAAACGGTCGGGTTGCCCCCTGTCGACCTCATCTTAGAATATAACTGATCACTTATCTCGTCATTTTTTTTCATGGCTAGTAATTCTTTGTTAAGTTCTTCCTTAATTTTAAGTATAACTTCATCAGTGGTTGCATCTTTTTTCACAAACTGAACAGATTGCAACACGGATTCCAGCTTTGACTCACACGTTTGTTTCCTCATTATGCAAAAACTACCCTCTTATCAAAAGGCACAGCCAGCAACCCTTTATCTCTGAGATATTTCCTCGTGTTTTCAACGGCTTTGTCTCTTGGGTTTACATTACCTTTTTTGCATATGCCTTCGCGGCGGCTTCTATTTCACATAAATTTTCACCAGATGTTTTTAATATTTTCAATTGTGAGAGGAAAATGTCGATACCCGCCAAAAAATGTGTTTCGTTAAATTTGTCTCTAATGGGATGCTTCGGGCCCATTGATAGCACTTCATGTATCCATTCAGGCAGTTCAATGTTATCAAGCACCGTAAATGATCGCTCATTTCTCTCCCAAGAGGTTTATCATGTCTCTCGGACAGTTTTTCAAAATTTTTTCTTTGGTTTTTTGATGTTGTCTTTAAGCTTGCCTCAACTTGACGCCTCACGAAGCGGAAAAAGGATGCCCACCACTGTTCGTCGATTTCTTTTTATACCAGTGATCTTGCTTTCATTAGCATCTCCTCGTATCTTTTCCTATCCTCATTTGCCCCAGAAGTTTCAGTCCTTAGTAGTCTCAATTGAAAATTATGAGCAGCTTCGTCCAAAAAAAACCGTTCTCGGGGACCCTAAACTTCAAAAAGTCCGGTATTAGATCGTTTTTCAGACTTTTTCTCAAAAATTTCAGTCTATGTATAGATACTTGAACTTCTTTAAAGAGTTTTAAATAGTCTAACACAATTTTCCAAGTTAGTTTTTTTTTTAAATTTGTCTGAGCCAAACATCAGGCAAAAGTACTGTGGTCATTGTTTTGCAGGCCACGAGTAATGAAACTCACAAGGCACAAAGCAAAACAAATCACGCTTTCTCACCACTGTCTCTGAAGTGCAGACACTTCCTCTGCCTTCAGCTTCTGCTCACGTCTTGCTTTCACCTTCCTCCGTGTCTGTGATGGTCTTTGTTCTTTGCCTCTGATATTGCCAATCAGCTCTGACAGCCTTTATTTGTGTGCCACTACCAATCGCAGAGATTTCAACTCCAATTCAGCACTCTGGTGCAGCTTCAAATTTTCCTTGAAGTGCTCCGGGTCGTTTTGCGTGCTCTTGGAGAGTAGCCGTTTTGTTGCTGGAATAATGAGCACTCCTATGCCGAGAAGCTGACCAAACAAGTCGGGCGTTCCTTCATTTCTGCAAAAGACGATCGCCAATATCTGCTGCTTCTTCGACTTCGAATAGTCTTTCAGCTCTTCGACACCGGCTAGGCGATAGTTGTTTGTTCTGTGGCTGCTAATGGTGTTGTTCACCACGTCGTGCCACACAACCACTTTTTTCTCCTTCGATGGACTGTCTTCCAGTAATCGTCGGAGGTTCTTCCTTTGGTTCAGCAAGTTGTTATTAAGGGATAGGTTAAAAATTGCTGTAACAAGGCTCTCGTAACGCTTTTTTTTCACATGTGTTAATGGTGTTGATGCTGTGGAACAGGGAGCTAGCTGCTTCAATATGAATCTTTTCGGTAACTCAAATAAAAAATGGCCATATTCTACGTATCGATAAAAAACACTATAAAAACTTCCTATACAATCATAAAAATCATTTAAAGTTTTTATACTGGCCCTTTAATATGAAAACAGTTGGAATTTTAAGCTCTTCGCTTTTAGGTTTATCACAAATTTACAAGTAAAATTGAAGAAGTTTTTGCTCAAAAGTAAGTTTCAAACGTTTTCGCAGCTATGTGCAAAGTCAATTTACAAATGTTATTTTTCATAATTCACATACATTTTGGTTCTAAACCATCATGGTAAAAAATTAGCCAATCAAATTTGACCTCTAAATTACTATTACGATTAACATACTTCTAATCTGTAAAATTAATTAAACAGTTTTGAATTAATTTGTCGGGAAGTTTCTGAGTCATAATTTTGATTTAGACACGTGCGTTTTAAAATAAAACAAAAATATTTTGGGACTAAATTATCAGTTGTAAAAGTTATCAATACCAAATTTTCAGAACTAATATCATGTAACAACCTTTAAGTAACAATTTTAATAAATTAGCCACAAATTTCTGAGTTTTTAACTTTTTGTATTCAAAATTTCGTTTTCTTGCTAACTTCATGCTAATATGAAAGTTAATTCGAAATTATTTGTTTTAGCCTTAGTGGCGGATTCTGGAACTATAGCCTAAATGTGTCATCTCCATACTTCTACTGGTCGCGCGTGTTAAACGCGCCGGTCTCTTTTCTAATTTGCAGCGCCTCTCATGCAAGTAACTTAATGCTGCTGGTGGCCTATATCACTACCTCACTACCTTATATGCTGTCCACCTCTTGTAACCTCTTTTCGGTGTTCCTCAGTCCTTGTGGTGAGATATCGGACCGTCTGGCCAACATAGATGGACTTGCACTCAAAGCGTTCAAGTCTGTCCACCACTTTTGATTTCAGTTCAATGTTGAAGGAGGATTTTAAAGAGAGCATACAAGTTTTCATTTTCCGCGTATGGAATATTATATGCTCATTAGCGATATCGCGCTCTTTTTTTTGCTACTGTCTGACTGTGATTCCTCCGATATTGAACCATCAAGATGGGCGGTGAATCGCTGCTATAGTCACAGGGCTTCTTTTCTCAGCCATCTGGTTTTTGTTTGCCCCCCCCCCCCCATGATCTTTTGAAGGGCTTGCGATGCACCCCGCGACGACCCACTTTCCCGATACTGGATATCCAATCACTGTTTACGGTTGTTTTCCATTGCTTTATCAAAATTTTCCCATGTGGTCGTACTGAGAAAAACCCGTTGAACAGTCCCTTCTATCAAACTTCTATTGTACTGAAGGTTGGCGCAACTTCTGAAATTTAGTATGTTACCTGTATCTGGTGGTTTCTGATACCATCTACAGTTACTTTTCCTGTTTTTATCAATTCTAATTTTTAAAATCCACAATTGCCAATTTCTCAGATGTGTTTAAGGTCTCTTTTGTGAACTGTAACTTTGGATGTAATAAGTAATTACAGTACCAGATAGTAATTCAAGCATCATATGATTTATAGTAGCATTTTATGTGACACCAGTTCAAACAGCGTTCACAACCCTCACCTTTTGACCTGTATGTGACCTTTTTATTGAACTTACATTTGTTGCATTCAGATCTTTTTCGGGTATAAACATTTAGGGATTATCCCCCGACTGTAGAGTTTTGTACTACTTCACCCAAAAAACTGCTAAAGTAACGGCAAGAGATGCCCTCATTGCCAATTATTATTTTTCAACGTACCATATTTCGTTGCACTTGAATTGGATTGTCTAAATGTCAGGTTCAACAGTCTCTTCATGGTTTTCCTAGCAACTGATGGTTGTTCATGTTGCTCATAAAATTTTCTCAGAGCTAATTCTATTACTTCTCTGAGTGGTACACTTGCGTAAAAACTCTTCACATCTAGAGATATCACATTTTCATTGGGCTCAAGACCAAAGCACTCTAAGATTTCTCTCGTCCTAGTGACTTGGTTTCGATGTTTGCACCCTCTTAACTCTCAAAAAATTTTGCAAGAACCTTGTTCAGGTTATAATAAAAGCTACCAGGCGAGGAGAGGAACGGTCTCATTGGGTTACTCTCTTTATCCATCTCCGCCAACCCATAAAACCTGGCGGGCTGCCCCCCCCCCCCCAGTAGACCTCATCCTTGTGTAGAGACTCTCTTTGCGTCAAAACAATTGGCAGGTTGTCTTGGTGTTCGAACACAGCCCACAAAAACTTTTGCTCCAGCTGGACGTCCTGGTGCAGTGCCTGATATTCGTTCACCAGCTCCGTTCCTCTGTTCCACTTTGAAATGATGCATCTTGTAATAGGAACGACAATAATACCCGAGCTGATCCATTGGTTACTGATATCTGTGTACCGTTTCTCTGACAGTATACGATTGCGCTGATTTTTGTCAGTGTCTTCTTGTCCAGTGTCTTCAAATATAAAGAGAATCAGATGGTTATGGATCAATTCAAACAGGTTGAGAAAAATAACACCTGAACGGAATAAACCGGAATTGAAACTGACTCAAAAAGTCTTACCTGATATGAGGCTACGGGTCTACCATATTTTTATATGAAGCCGCGCGTTTGTTCTTTGGCTCTATAAATAGAAAATTCCTTCGAAAGGAGTTTTGTCATTAAAATACCGAGTACACAGGCAGAATTCGCAACCTGAACTGAGAGGTAGTTTCTCTGCTGAAGAAAACTATCTACCCTGGGTTCCTCGGTACACAAGCTCAATTTTATACAACCTTATTCAGAAAAATCTGTGCCAGGGCCGGAGGAAACCTGAACATCAAAGTCTATTGGTTGAAAAGGCATCCATCAAAATTTAAATCATTGTAATTATCAGATTTTCAGTCTTCGCCTCCTCAGCCGTTCCGGGGTTACGCCTGCGGCCGGAGCGTGCGCCTGTTCTAGTAGGGCTAGGGAGTCAACTTCCAACAGCTAATGGGATGAGCGTCAAACTGTCTGGTCGCTTCTGATCTGTCCTGTGGAGATGGCGTGGCTCTGAAACAGAGGGAACTTGTTGGAGGTGAAACTTTACTTTATGAGGGCATTCAGGTTTGAATTGCAGGAGAATCTCCCGGTTCTTTTAAGACATGATAGTCCATGCCATTCAACTTCGGTTACCTTTTATTCCGCAAACGCATCTATGAATCTCACAATTTTTTGAATGTAGGCGGAGTCCAATTGCGATTCTAAGCTATTGATTTTGACAGTTGCAATCTTCGATTTTTACACGGTATGACTTTCTACCATAGCGATTCAAACAGCTCCTGGTATGCATTGAGCTTTTGTACATCAGTAGATTCTAGTTTCACAAACCTTTGAGAAATTTCTCTTTTAAAAATGGACTCTGTCAAAACTTTTTGGATTTCATTTTCAGGAGGTAGTTCACATTTTGCTGATTCAAACGAAAATTCTAATGCTTCATTATATGTTCCGTCCTTGTGCTCCAAACCAAAAAGTTGACTCAAGATAGCTTTCGCTTTAACTGCTGAGGCTTAAAAAGCAGACAAAGCTAGTAGGCGAGCGGAAGAAACACCCAAGCCACCTTAACGAGAACTGCTTGCAAAAACTGGCTTTCATTTTTTTCTATATTTGTTACCTAAACTAAAGAGTTTCCTAAAATTTGAGTTTCCAAAAGTTTCCAAAAGATCACTTTGCAAAAAATAAAGACTGGAACGCAACAAATATAGGAGTTGCGGCATGAAAAAGCAATTTTTTAGGAGGAAAAACCATTATGTGCGCCCATCTTATCAATAACCTGGGAAACATCTGAAACGTTTTTTTTTACAAAAAACTAATTGTAATTCAAACTGGGAAATGTTATTTCGAAATTGCTTTTGAACCGTCACAAAGGCAATTCAAAAAATTCCGCTTTCTTAGAGGTTTTCAAGCCAATAACTTCGAAACGGTTTTCTTTCGGCAGCAATCTGATGTGATGTTTTGCTATAGAAAAAAGACTCAAAAAGCCTACAAAAAGGCGAATTCTACAATTCAAAAACTATTTCCTAGTAGTTTCAGCTTGAAGGTTGGAATAAATTTAAAAAACTAAAACGTCTGATAAATTTGTTGAAATTTATAAAATTATGTAAAATAGAATTTAAAAAAGCAATCTGCCAAGCTAGCACAAGCTTTGCGTGCAATACTGAATTTAAAGTCCAATTCAAATTTTTAGTTATGTCTTTTTTATTTAACCGATTTTGAACGGCTTTTAGTTACTCACTGACTTCCCCATGTAAGAACTTTTTAAAAAACCAATTAAACATGTTTTAGCATTTACGATAAAAGAATTGTGTCATTCGACCAGAATACGTTGATATTGTTTGAAGGAAAGAGTTAGAAAACCAGTTAGAAAGGTTCATTGAAAAAATAGAAACTGAACGTCGGAAATTTTGTCCGAAGTATTTTTTTTAAATTTCGATGTAAATTTAGTAGCATTGGTTTTTCAGTTTTTCGAAAAAATGTGCCTTGAAAGAGCGAAAAAGAGTTGAAACTGAAGGATTTTTTTGACAAAAAATTAATTCAAACGTTTTCTCTTGGCAGCGATCTGAAGTGTTGCTTTGATATAGAAAAAAAAAACGTAATATGCCGACAAAAATGTCCGAATTACGTAAAATGTCCGAAATAGTTTGTTTTTAATTTCGATGTAAATTTATTAGAAAAAATTACGAACATATTGGAAGAAATAAAAAAAGAAAACTGCCATTTTTGAGCAAGCTGTGCATGCAAAGTTTGGGTTTGTAGGTGACCTTGAGTAATAGGTTTTGTCTGAAAAGTATTGTTTTGCAAGCAAATTTTCTCTGAAATAGTTAGTTTGTTCTTTTTATTATGCCTGTCTGTGAGACAATATTCAGAACTAAGTAATCAAAAAAATCAATTTGCAATCGATTGGTTACGGTAGAAAACAAAACCTTCTGACTCAGTTTACCAAACAGAAGCCCCGGAACAAAATTATCAACCCTTCCAGGTGGCAAAGAGGACGCTTCTCCGACGAAGACTGAAGACTCAGAGACGTCTGCCACATTAGACTTTGAAACTGTTTTACAACAAATTTAAGATCTCTGGACATATTCTGCTCTTAAATTAACAAACACCTATTTTCGTTTCCAGGATAAAAGGAGCTTTTACTGAGAAAAAAAGTGGATCTATTTCCGATGGATAGGGTAAGTTTACACTACTGAGCGGAAAAAGTCGCAATAAACAATTGATCTGTAGCTGTGTTTTTTCGTGGTGAATTCTTGTGAACTCGTGGTCTGAGGATGTTAACACCTTAGTATGGGCTCAATTATTTTGCATTAAGCGAGTTAAACTGCAACGTTTGGTTGTTAGCATTAGACCGTAACACACGCGTTGACTCGATCTAACAAACGATTACTTAACTTACCTCTGGTAGAGACAGTTAAAAGCACAAAGTGCGAAGAGGAGAATCAGAACGTCATAGAAAAAAGTTTTTAAATTTTCGGTTCAGGTGCTAGAATTTCTGAGAATTAATGAAAACCAGAATATGTGGACCATAATGAAAAAAAAGAACAGTACAGCCGAACACGACGCGAGAGCTAGTCGATTAAATAAAAGAAGTTGTCGAGCGCGACACACTGTCGCGATTCTAGCATTACTCATCAAATTGCGCGAAGCCGGAAAGTTCAGTGGCAAATTCAGGACCAGACCGAACCCTCCAGATCCCGCAAAAAGACACAAAAGTGACTTGATTGCTCGTGAATGGCAGACTTGGAGGTTTTTTTTGATAAAAAGAGAATTTCGAAAATTTTGTGCATTTTTTGTGCAATTTTGCATTTTTTTAAACAAAAAATCATAATCCAAAATTTTCTTGCAATGTCACATGAGCTTCGAGTGTAAACCATCGTATTAAAAGAGTAATCAAACACAATTGACCTATAGTTTAAAATTTCGATTCAAATAATTTTCAAGAAATTTTTGCTAAAAAGTAAATTTCAAACGTTTTCGCAACTATGTGCATCGTCAGGATTTTTACAATAAACTACTCTAAATGACGATAAAACATCAATTTACAAATGTTATTTACAATAAATCACATACAATTTGGTTCTAAACCATCATGATAAAAAATTAGCCAATCACAGTTGACCTCTAAATTACTATTAAGATTAAAATACTTTTAACCTCTAAAATTAATTAAACATTTTAAAATTAATTTGTCTGGAAGTTTCTGAGTCATAATTTCGATTTAGACATGTACGTTTTGAATAAAAAACCAAAAATATTTTGGGACTAAATTTTCAGTGTTAACTCCCTGCTCCTAAACTCATCGCGCGTGTTCAAGCCCGGTTTCTCTTTCCTGATATGTATTGCCTCTAGTGTTAGCAATTTTGTTTGGTTGTTTGACCTATCTATAATTTCCCAACTAAGATCTGCGCTATTTCCCTCAAGTTGGCATTGCTGAAGGTGGAGGCCTACCGGTGAGTCTGCTTTCCTATGTTCCTCAATTCTAGTGGTCAAATGTCGAACAGTTTGTCCGACATAGGTGGAAGTGCATCCACTACATGACAGTTTATAAACCACTCTTGACTTGAGGTCATTAGAAAATGCTGACTTCAGTGATGGTAAACATGATTGTAGTTTTCTTGTGGTGAAAACCACTTGAACGTTCGTTAATTTTCGTAACCTGTTAGCAAAATATTGGCTCTGGTTACCTCTATATTGCACCATCAGCATTGGGGGCTTTTCATCCTTTGGTGATTGAACTGACAAACCCCTGTCACTATCCAGGGGCTTGCCTTTACCCTCGATGATCTTGCACAAGGCGTCTGAAGCCACCTTTGCGGACCAATTTTCAGGGTACTGATTTGTCAGCCATTGCGCCCTATTAGTTTCCATAGCCTTATCAAATTGCTCCCAGCTAGATGTACTCCTAAAAACCCTGTGTACAGTGCCTTGGATAACACTACGCTTATACTGAGTTGGGGCGCAGCTTCTATAGTTCAGTATAGTCCCTGTATCTGTTGGTTTTTGATACCAACTGCAAGTTACACGCCTATCCTGCGATATATTTGTAACATTCGCCCAAATATCACACAGCGACGGAGCGTAGAAAAAGTACCTATTGACGACTGGCAGGCGTCAGTTACCTTAATTCCACTCGTTTTTCACCGTCTCGACCTTGCCAGTTGATTTTCTGGTCTGTCTAGGGCAAAGTAAAAAGTTACTATTTTTAGGCCATCAGTCAAACGACTTTTGATCAGCTTTCGTTTGCATGCGAACACAACCACATAGCTGAGTCTCGGATCCTCAGACTACGTGATTGTCATTAAAAACACGGCTCGAACCACCTATTTCTATATGTTTTTGTGTGACAGTTTTATATTAAATCCATTGGAGATGGATTGACCTTTTCCTTTCTCTATCTACTCATGCTCTGAAATATTAAATAATAACGGTGTTTAATTCAGATCTAGGACATTACAGCAACTGTTATGGCTAGTTTACACAGTCCCTTCACATATAACAGTCCCTGGGGGACCAAGCCTCCGCTCCCGTGATTTTCTTGAGACAACACTCTTATCTCCTATATTTCGTGTCCCGGGAGGGTTCCGTGGTATTTCTCTTCCCCCCACTGAAGCCTCCGTCTCCACAAATATCCGTCACTAAGGTCCTTATCGTGTGTTATTGCCACGATAAGAGGCTCCGTAATTTTCTCGTCTCGGATACAACCGTTCGTCACAAAATATGGCGTCGTTCTGATTTTCGTCTTTTTTATTCAAAATGGCCGTCTTTTTTCTATTTCTCAGAAATGTTCTTCTTCCGATCGAAATTTTAAAAATAAAAATTCTAGAACATTCTGACCCTCCGTCGCAACACTTTTCTGTTCATAAGGCCTTTAGTCACTTTTATTTCTGTCGCGGAAAGGTTATGCTGTGTCATCTGGCAGAATGGCACATACTCCCCGGACAAGTCTCCATCAATGTCCCTATTGATCGCACAACACCGGGTTATCGTCAAGTAGGTATCCAGTTTTCTGTAACCAATCTTACAAATCGCATAAGAAAATGAAATTTATCTACTCCACTTCAACTCACTACGTGTTCACAAATGGCATCGTACTACATCTCACTGCCTTTCAACATTTTCACAAAATTTGCACCATGAGGAGTGTCCTAGATAAAATTTCTTTTCTGACTACTTACGTCGTCTTGTTATACAACTTCTTTTCGCTCTTTGTGATTAAAAAGTGGGACGTGGCACGGCCACGCACCCGTTAAAATTAACTTAACTTCACTCACCAAGTATAATTAGTCATTTATGCGGTCCTTTCAATATTAAAACTAAGAAACTCTGTGGCTAGGAAAGTTATTGAGTTACCCACCCTTCTCGAGCGAGTTTACTCAAACTTACCATGTCGCCACACAGTGAATTTGTGTCTTACACAGGTTAAAAACTTCAGTCGGGAATAAATAGGTAAATATACTCACCTATGTTCCTTATATACATACATAGATAGTAGTAACTAAAATCAACAATTTCAACAATTTTAACAATTGCAACAATTTTCAAAGTTTGGTCTGACCAAACTAAATCAAAACAAAAAGTTTCACAAGTTCAATAATCAAAACTTGGTTGATTTGTTCAAGTTTTTACACACAAAGACAATCAAGTTTTTCTCTCCTTCTCCTCTCTCCTTTGGTCATCTTCACTCCATCACTTCTCCATCCTGATGTTCAGCGTCACTGTCTTCCAGAACTTTCTCTAACATGTCCAGAGAGTTGCGGGCCGTGCCCCAACCCTCCTGTTCCAACAGCCTCGGTTTGCAACAAGGTAGCAAGTCCACATTCACCTTCTGCTCCCGGTTCCTGCAAAAGCTGTTGTGAAGACATAGGCTCACGTTTCGTTCTAGGTCAGCTCTTAAGACCTCTTTCTTCTCATCTTCAGTAACACAAGGCGTTCCAGCTACCCGCTTCACCGCTGTGGTGACCGCGTTTCTGTGCGTCAAGAATGCTCGTTTATAGGCTCCTGGTCCTATATCTAGCTGGAAAGATTGATAGGCTTCCGTATTCCTTGACATGTGACGCTTCGCGCGTTCATACATCCAAGATGTCATCACTGCACGGAACCAAGGGATCAATCTTTGCCTTGACCATATTCTTTCAATGGCTTTAGGTATTCTCAGAACCTTGCAGGTGGTTCTGAAAAGATCCAATTCACTACTCATTTTCACGTTGCTCAGCTGTTCAGGAGTCGGCACGGCCGTCTCCTGCTCACTGGTGTCTGCATTAGCCTCCAACCATCTCACTGCTAGCATGGCGCTAACCACCACGATTGACACTTGTTGATTCTGATCGGGCAACCCCGTGGAGTACAACTCCTCCACGTCCCAGACTAGGATCAGATTCCCGCGTTTAGGGTACCACAACGTCTGCGCCAAGCAGTGGCAAGGATACTCCCCATGGGTTCTCACTATGTTCCTTCGGGTCCGATACCCTGAGGCTCCTAATAACGGTTCCACTTCCATCAGGATTCTATGTAAATCGTCTTTCTCTTCTATGGTGGGGAATTCAGTGGGTAACGCTCCACTCGCTTTCTGTTTCTGGAACTCACTCACGTTGCCTTCGTTCAGTCTCATGAACTCTTCACCCACAACGTCTTGCAACTCGCCTTCGGATCTCTTCGGGACTGCCCGAAAGATCTTTGCCAACAAGTCATATGACCTCTCTGACATTCTGGCCAACCTCACGCACTTTGGCACAGAGAAAAGTTGGTCAACCAACACTTGTTGCGTCCTCGCATCCATCACCACCATGTGCGTAGGATACTTGCTATTACAATATGGCGCTGAGCTTGAACCCACCATATATTTTGAACCAGTAGGTCTGTGATAGGCTTCACTATCCTTCAGATTCATTTCATTCTCTAGGGCTTCTCGCCAGCCTCCAATCTTTTGTTCTGTCTGTAATGCTCCAGGGAATATTTCCACGCTGAGGGACGTCACTAGCTCATGGGCACGCTCCAAGCGCTCGAGCGACTCTATCAAACTCGTCATGCTGCAAAATCCCAAGGCTGTGATCAGGTTCACGTCCGTCACCCCATGGCAGTCTGCGACCAACTCCATGGCACTCTTATCTGACATGCTCAATCTTCCGTACAATCGTGCCAGTTATCGATGCTGCTCGCTTAGCGTAATCAGGCAGTGTCCCAGGTTACAAACATGTCCTTCCATCCCACTGTGTTGAGCCAAGCATGTGCCTTGCTTCAACCAATTACTCGATGTACCTTCCTCGGACAGCTCCGTGGACGGGTTGCTCTTCTTCTTCGTCAATCTCATGGCCAGCAGGTGTTGTATCATGGCCAGATCATGTAGACTCGCATCATCATCCCGGTCTAACATGATATCCGCGGTCATGTCCCAGATTAAGCCTGCGTTAGGATGGGGACACCAGGAAGGTTTCATGAGTTCCCACATCACTACTAGACTGGTTTTCAAGGGACCGTCCCAAGAACCACAATCAAAACTCACTTGCCCCTTTAGCTCGGGAATCGAGGGCTCGACTACTCGTTCTTCCAAAATAATTCCAAGCTTGGGTTGTTCCACCATCAACATTCCAATTTCCTTAATCCGTTCAACCCAGAAGTTGAGCACTGTGACTTGCTCGTAGTCGAAGTATGCTTCCCTGGCTTCTTCGTTCACGAAGGGATTATACGCCATCCCTGGTATACCAGACACGTATTGGAACGACTTCAGTTTCCCTAGTGTTGCAAACTCTTTTTGTCCTCTGGCCGCTTCAATCAAGTCTCTGCTCACTCTCAATTCTTTGTTGGAGTATCTTCTCACCTCTTCCAACTTGCGATAGCTTTCCATATCATTCGACTCCTTGCTTGGCACGGTCAATGGCATGTCCTGATATAGCTCTAGGAGTGCCCTAAGGAAGTTCCTTTCGCAATCAACTCCCTTTTGCCGAATGATCTTTATACATTCTCCCAACACAGGAGTGGGGATGCGATCCACCACGAACCTGACAAAGCAAAGGGCATCCTTACGCTTAGCCCATGCTATCGCTGAATCGTCTTTCGAAATCAATGCTCGTAGAGCTTCCATTAACTCTAGCTCCTGTTCTCGTGATTTCGAGTCATTACTGGCTTCATACTCCGCCTTTTTGATGCCCATCAAGCACCAAGCCAGTCGTATTTGCAGATCAGTTCTCACGCAAGGATGAGCCAGGTATGCTGCCACAGTAGCAGGTGCATTCATCGTCTCATCGAAGTATTTCTGGAGGGCCGCCCTCCAAGAAATTTCTAGCAGTTTTTCCAATCCGATTTCGTTCGCTTCTGATGACATCACTGTGCCATACTCTCTTCGATTGAAGTTAGAGTTCTCCGTAAGCCCCTTCAAATATTCTTGCATGGCTCTCTTCTCGCTCCAAGCCATCAGGTGCCCTCTCGCGGAGTTCCTCGCTTTCAACATATCCACATAACCCCCTGCCGGATCTCCCATATGGACCGATTCCGGCACAGTTATTCGACTGTACTCGACCACGTCGAGTTGTCCTTCCAGTTTCAACTTGGCCATGTTGATTCGCGAGGGCCTGTAATCTTCAAGTCCTCCAGATCCACATTGACTGATTACTTCCATTTCTAACTTAGTGTCTGCCAGGGTTCGCGCCGTCTTCTTCGACCTTGTGGCGGTTACGGTCAGACCTGCCAAGAGCATAGGGGGTATCAGATTCTCTTTTTCTCCCCCTGTCAGCGTTGTACTATATCCCTGCCCGCTCTCGCCTGAACGACCTGCGCTCGTTAAAGAGGTCACCACTGCGTTGGCTCTTGACTTCACCACTCTCGGGTTCATGGCTCGACTTCCTGTCTTCCCTTTTAGTCGCTTCAGCCCTTTCCTGGCTCGTCTGACAGGTAATTTCTTTGCAACATGCTGATCATCGGCACTGTCTTCTGTTACTGACTCGGTCAGAACATCCGACTCCATGGAGCTCACTATTTTTTCCAGGACCTCACGCATGATGGGTTGGTTCAATCCCACCTTCATTATGGACTGCGTCCCATATCGCCTTATCACGTCCCAAGATTTCTCCATGAAGTTTACTCGGCTCCAGATTGCTCCTGTCTTGCCTTCCAACTCCATTTGATATCTTTCCCATTCTTCTTCTGGTAATGTGCTGAGGAACGATATCTTCATTGACTCTTCGATTTTCCTCCTCCTTGGTGATTCATAAAGCAGTTTCTGCGGATCCCTGCTTCGGCACTCTCTAGCCTGGCTTATTGGGTCTATCGGAGATAGATCGGCCGACGCCTCCTTTGTAGGAGACATGAAGGACGATGGTGCCATTAGCAATAAACTCCCATCGACTTCCCCATCGTCGTCTTCACTGAACCGGTATTCTAGCAAGTCCCTTTCCAACGCTCCCAGATCGGTCTCTCCCGGTTTCTCCATCTTACTTCCGGTCCCGTCATCGTTATCGTCCTGATCCATCAATTCATCGTCGTCCGCATCAGGTTTCGGCCTAGGTCCCGAGGGTCCTTGTCGCGCGTCTGTGCCCGAATCCGGCCGAGCCGGTACGGCCATGTCTCCTGCATGATAAAACAATTCATCATCGACCAGGAACTCTACCAACTCCTCGCCGTGTGGGGCCAGGTCCTCTATCGTTATATATGAGCCACCTCTGCTCTCACTTGCCACCTCCAGCATCACCACTTTCGCTTCTCCTGACCACTTCAGTCTCGATAAGTCATCCGCTGAAGAATATACTTCGTTCCACGTTTCAGCCGAGACCTCTGGTCTCCTGGAGGGTAGTGCCTTGATCTTTTTCCTGCTCCAGGCATCGGGGAATGAGAAGTCAAACGTATGCGCAGCGGCAGCGTTCCAGCTGATGAAGCGCGGCTCCATCCCTCCACTCCACTTCAGCATTCTCTTCTCCTTCTTCTCCAGTGTCTCAATCGTCTCCGACGTCTGGATCTCTATCTCGCTCACTCTCACTCTCTTTAGGGGAGGAGCAGCTGTTGGAGAGTCGACAGAGTGTGACGGGCCTGGCCCATCACGTTGTCTCTTCGCTCCAATGAGTGGCTGCGCAGGTTGGACGGGCAAGGGCATCTCACCTAGCCGGTGGTCCCTTTGCTCACCTAGTCCTGGCTCACGAGCCAGGTCGTGGCCAGACATTTCTCCGCGCCTCCATCTCATCAATCGGTTTCGGCCTCTCTCGGCGGTCCCGGACTCACCGAAGGCCAACATCAACACGACTTCTGTAGGGCGATTCCCTCGACCCTCTCTTCCCAGTGCATTGAGGAGTGCGACCACAAACATCGCCAACCCCGGGTCTTCTCGTGTAAAATCACAATCGATCAGCCGCTGATAGATCTCGTCTAGAGTCGCTCCTAGACTCGCTGAGAGGAATTCCATGAGTTCGTTAGTGTCACCCATTTCTTTTCGTGTTGATTCTTCTTGTCGTGTCGTGTAATTTCTCTCTGTCTCTTCTGATTCAGTGTTCAGTAAACAATTTTCGATCAATCAAGATCTAAAAAACAGGTCGCGACTTAGAACCATCATTTTTGGATGCAACATCAATCAATTCTTTAAAACTCTCCATTGAAATTCTCTTCACAATTCTGATTTAAAATTTAGCACCAAGGTGGATCGTCCACCTTTATCTTTGTCAGAGTAGCACGAATAAGCGCTGTCACCTTGATGACACAAACATAAAACATATCATAACAATAACATAACATAAACACATAAACATCACACACCTATACTTTCATATAAAAACCTAATCCCTAATACTGTACCTAAAACCTAACCTAAAACTTGACTCTGATTCTTATCGAGCAACTTAATAAAAACCACTTATCGCCGAGCGCAATTCTTAGCATATGCTCAGATAGTATTTTTTATGTAAGTAAACCTCTATGTCAGTCTCTGAAAATATCACATGCACAAGAGCGTACAACTCTCTCGGATGTAGCTTTCCCCTATTAGGATCGTATACTGGCAACGAGAGAGAGGTCACACCTCTCTCAACCAGGAAATCCCTAAGTCGAGTCAAGGCCAACACCAAGCTCTCCGGATTCACGTGTTGCCTATCAGTAGCTTTCGTAACCAAAAAACACAAATATTTCCCTGGTATCTGTGATGCAACAGGGGGTAACGCTATCATTCCTCCTACACCCGGCCTCTGTTTCCATAAAAACTCGATATTCTTGTACTCTCTTTTAAAGTCGGCCGCTAGTGCTGTTTTAAAGCTTACGTCCGCAGTTATCGCTATGGCGCACGTGCGTTCCGTGAGTATGAAATCGCTGTCCGTTATAACGATATTGTTCGAATAGTGGTTCGGGAGATCAAAATACGATTCAAAGATTCGTCCAAAAGGTGGTTTCTTAGCATTCTCGCCCTCTGTCTCTAGTTCTCCGGTTTCCCTTGCCGATTTCAATTTTTTTATTATGAGATTTTCGGTGTGGGTGAGTCCTACCCCCACTCCCCGGACAAAAATATCCATCGACGTCCCCGTCGATCGCCCAAAGTCTAGGAGACCGAGGTTGGATTGTGGAACACGTAGAGGACCATCTGGGGCGACCCAGTTGGACTCGGTATTGTCATGACTGATGTATCTGACGCCATCTCTGTCGACGTCCTGAATCGTCAGGATCGTCTCTTTTGGATCTGTCGGCAGATCGTGGAGCCATTCGAGCACGCGCAAGTTTGTTAGTTCTTGCTCATGAGTCTGTTCCGCTTCTGGTTCGAACTCCACTTCCGGTTCTGATCGATCGTCGATCCAATCTTGATCCATATCGTTCACAAGGTCGATTTCTTTTAGGATTGCTACTTCGTCCAGCCCCACCAGCGAGTCTATGACATCACTCACTACTATCCGGTCTACAACGAAGTCCTCGCCATACGGATTGTATTTCTTCTGGTTTTTTCCCCTCTTACTTTGGCGTGTCTCCATAGTGAGCGGAAAGTCAGGCTGTATTCCTTTGTCAATTTCGGTTTGTTCTGGGCAATCCCAGTCTTCTTCGGCATATGGTAGAGTTTCATCGTCCACCTCTACTCGCTCAGTCAACTCGAGATCCAGTGGTAGATCACAATTGTCCACCATCTCATTCCCGTCGTTCTTGTCGCGAGTACCCCTTTCATTCACTTCACAAGCAGGATCCACTATTAAATAGTCTCCCTCTTGCATGTCCGCTGGGATGCACCAATCCTCGGACGAGGCGTTGTGTGGTTTGATATTCTCGTAATGAGCCGCTCTTCCGGTGCTCAGCCGATAAAAACGACCTCCTTGATGCACCTCTGTTATCTGAAATGGACCACGCCATTTCTTTAATAGTTTCTTGGTTCCTTTTGGTGGAACCACTTCCTGGAACACCCAGACGTAATCGCCAACTGAGTAGGCTTTTGCATCGGCTGTTCTTTTATCAAACCTCCTTTTTTGTCTAATTTGCGCCTGTTGCGTATTCCTCCTGCATAAGTCATTGAGGTCCTGTTGTCTTCTAATAACGTCCCGCACGTACGTTTGCGGTGCTGTCCTCTTCCCTTCATATTCAGGGTAGAAGAACGTTAACGGGAGTGCTTTTTCATGACCCGTGAGCATCATATGCGGACTTATTCCCGTGGTGGAATGCTCCGTGCTGTTGTAAGCACCCATCACTTGCGGTAAGTGCTTGTCCCAGTCATCCATGTAGCGTGAGCAGTAGACTCTCAACATGGATACCAGTGTGCGATTCTGCCTCTCGACTAGGCCATTCGTTTGCGGGTGATAAGTGGTCGAGTGGGCCTGCGCTACCTGCGACCTTTTCATTAACTCTTTCGTGAGATCACCTACGAATGCTTTGCCATTGTCAGATTGGAACGTGATGGGGCAGCCATGCCTTGCTATCCACACGTTTATCAAATGATCGCACGTTTCTTCTGCCGATGCTGTCATGCAGGGTGCCGCCTCCGCATACTTCGTAAAATGGTCGATCATTACCAGCACCTGATTATAGCCCGTTGCTGTCATGCAGATTTTCTGGTGATCAATTTGCACCACTTCGTTGAAACCTGACGATTCTATTGACTGTAGGGGGAACCTTAGTTTCCTGGGATCCTTTGCCTGTTGACAAGACAGGCATGCGGCTATCCATTTCTCACAAGCCTTCTTCAACCCCGGCCATTCGAATCGTTTTTGTATCCTGTTATACACTTTGTCCACGCCTTGATGTCCCATCTGATCATGTGAGCGAAAGAGCAACTCAGTCTGGTACAACTGTGGTAACACTATTGAGTTGTATTTATAAAGGACCTTGTCCTCCTCCTTGCGCTTACAGGCTACGATTCCGTCCTTATTCAGGTACAACAAGTCTTTTCTCTTCAGGTAAAACTGCTTCAGGATTTTGTAGCTGTCTTCTTCCAAGTCTCCCTTGTCAGGTGCTCCATTCTCGATCCATCTTTTCAGACTGCTCGTCATTCTATCATTTCGTTGAGCCCTCAGGAGATCCGACAGCCTGTACCTGGCTTTCAAATACGTCTTCACCACGTTCATTTGCCCACTCATTATCTCCGGAGCATGAGCATCGTCCATCAACTTGACACACCATATCTTTTTCAAAGGCGTCGCTTCTTGCACAGATGGTTCCAGATTGGTACGGACGACCGTACCATGTGGCAGCAATCTGGTTGGGCGTTTTGAAACTGCTATCAGTTCGAGCTCGTCTGCGGCATTGTCTACCACAGTGCCCTCTTCATCTGAGGTGTATCTGTCCCTGTCTGGATCCTGATGTATTTCCCGGTCCAGCCCACGCTGCTTCCAGTCTACCAATAAGGAGTGGATCGCAATCTCTGACACATCGGAATTGGAAGTTGTTTCAGACGTGTTGTCCCAGGACTGGGGTCTCGAGTCACCACTTGAAACGACTGATTCCTCAACATCATATTCCAAGTTGTCTGAGATGTTTCTTGACTCCCCGGACAAAACTCTGTCCATCGGTCGCTTTGAACCCGACTCCCCAGACAAAATTCTGCCCCTAGGTGGTCTAGTCAACCTCTCCCCGGACAAGTCGTCCTGCACGGGCTCAAAGATGTCTGACTCATCAGAGGAGACGTCCTTGACTGGCTCGAAGGTGTCAGACTCCCCGGACATTGTCTCGTCCATGGACGAACAATCTGGGCTTGGCTCGTATTCCTCTTTTGCATCCGTGAAGTGCACTCTCCTCGTGAAGCTAGATTTCGATCTGATCCTGACTTCCTCAGTAGCTTGGTTTTGATTCGATGTTCCATATTCAGTGAACGAAGTTCTCAACAATACTTCTTTCGGCATCGAGGTCACCAGCTGGTTGACGATCGACCTGCAATCCCGTTCAACGCCTCGGCTGCGAATGGACACTGGCCTCTTCTCCGTTCTCTCGGTGACAGTCAACCTCTGCATGGTTTCCCTCCATTCACGATCATGCCTATCCACTTCCCTATCCAACAAGTCACGGAGTTTTCCCATGACGTCCGGCGCCACGTTCACCGTCTTATTCAATAAAGCGATGCTGTTTATACCCAGCCTGGTCAGTTCTTGCTGTACCAAGTTGGATCGGACTAGCAGATCCAACGGAACGGGTTCGCCTCTGGCTAAAAGCTTTATCTCCGCAGCCGTCTCCACTGGAAGGTCAGGGTGTCCAGGTATAGGATGTCCTGATTTGTCTAACCACCTAGTAAGTGGCAGCTCATCATAGGTTTCTTTGTCCAGAAAGGAAAACCCGTCTTTGATCTCTGATTGGTTAACTTGCTTCTCTTCGAGGCGCTCATAAAATTCTGTCTTTTTGCTGAGGCTATCTGCGTTCTGGTGCTTGTCACGGGTACGGTGCTCTATGATCATGTGGTATCCATCCAAGCGCACGATCCAACGACCAATGTAGCTCTGGTCCATCGAATAGGTTTTCAGCCAGGCAAGGGCACGATTGTCCACACGCAACTTGAAGGGAGCACTCCCCAAGTAGGCCCTGTACTTTTCCACAAACGTGATCACAGCAAACATCTCCGCTTTTGGTGCGCCGTACTTCATCTCAGTGTCACTCAGGACTTTACTTCCATAAGCTATCGGACGAAGAACCGTTCTCCCGTTCCACTCCTGCTCTTGGTGAAGTATGCCTGATATCGCAACCACTGATGCATCCGTGTCCAGCACGAACATCCCCTTCTCCGTTGGCATGCCGAGGACCGGTGCCTCGCAAAGTTCGCGTTTGATGTTTTCAAATGAGACTTGTGCCTCATCAGTCCAGGTGAACTTTTTGCCCTTATTTCTCATCAACTTCTGCATGGGGTATATTTTGTCAGCATACCCCTTGATGAACTCGCGATAATAATTGGCGAATCCCAGAAAACTCATCAACTGTGTATCTGTTTTAGGTGCCTTCCAGGTCAGCACCGCTTCAACCGCTTCGGGATCTGGTCTCACTCCATGTTTGTCAACCAGGCGGCCCAGATACTTTATGGAATCTTTGAGGATTTCGCACTTAGAGGGTTTGCATTTCAGACCCGCCTGCTTCATGCAAGAAAACACCTCTTCCAACCTTTCGATGTGGTCTTCCAAGGTTGGTGTCGCGATCACTACATCATCGACATAACACATGATGAGATTCCCATACTTCTTAATAACGCTCGTGAGTGCCTGAGCCATCAGTCGCTGGAATGTGGCTGTCGCGTTGCACAATCCGAATGGCATCCTCTTCCACTGGAACAGTCCCAGCTCACAAGCGAAACCTGTTTTCTCTCGATCTTGCTTTCTGAGCGGCACTTGCCAGAATGCTGAGCCCAAATCCAACGTTGTGAAGAACTTGGCGTCTCCCAGCTTGGATAGGCTCTCATCGATGCGGGGAATCGGATATGCGTCCTTTATAGTCACTGCGTTCAGATAACGGAAATCGCAACAAAATCTGAGTTGTCCCCCTTTCTTTTTTGCCATGACCACGCCACAAGCCCATGGGGACTTCGACGGCTCGATCATGTCGTACTCCATTAACATCTCGATTTCCTTCCTACACGCTTCTGACTTGTTTGGGGTCATTCTTCTCGCCCCTTCCCTATGAGGTACCGAGCCCTCTTCTATCTCAATCTCGTGCTCTACAAAATTGCAACAACCTATGTCGGCCTTATGTTTCGAAAAAACGTCTGCGTTCCGATTTAGCACCGCCCTGAGCGAATCTAGTTCCTTGTCGGATATTTTACCCTTCAGATGCTCTATCTCAGGTAGGACAGGCCTATTCGCTGCTAACTCTGCTTCCGTCGGTCTCTCAGGAAAGTTGGAACAACTAGACAGCCCATCATCTGTTTCCGACTTCATTGAAAACAATTTCCTAGAAGATTTCAATTCAATTACTCTTTTCATTATACATTCTTGGTTCGCATGTAATGGACACTTAGTTACATCAAACTTCTTCAAGTTCTCCACACTCAGAAAGTCTGTGTTCAGAGGCAAAGCGTAGCCAAGTTTCTTTCCCCTCTGTATTGTCACTGTTGTTGCCTCTGTGTTCAATAACACACTCACACACAGTCCGCTCTGAGTGAGCGAGAAGCTTCTTCCTAAAATAGCCGAGCTTTTACTGTTTGGATTTGGTACCAGACACACCTGTCTGTCATTGCTGAGTTCATTCAAGTTCCTCATCCTAAACGTTGCTATTACGGCTTGGTTCGGTTTTAATCTAACTTTTCGATCCAGAAAAATCGGCACCTTGGCCTGATTAATTAAGATCTTATTAAGGGGTCTTTTCTCATACTTTCTTTCAGGATCCCTGATCCTAATCAATCCGTCATTGAGATCTATCGTGACGTCAAAGTTGCGAACGAAATCCCTTCCTAGGATGAACTGGTCGGATTCGTCCAAATTCTCTACTACTAGGAAGCTCATCCAAAGATGTCTCCCTCCGAGCTGCAGTGAGATGATCGGGGTTCGCCCGGTGACATAGATCGCTCCCTGATTGGCAGCTGCCAACCTGATGTTTGTCGGTATGAGATCCGACCTCTCAAAACCCATGTCGGTCCAAGTTTTGACTGGCATGACACTGACTACTGCTCCCGTGTCTAGCAGTCCCTTTACTGAAAGCTGTCTGCCTTGCACGTCCAGAACGTGTGCGGCCAGATCTGCCTCGCAACCAATATGCACAGCATCTTGCTCGAGCATCGCGTTGTGTCCGATTCGTCTGACCTTCAGTTCCTCTTGACCAATGTATATCCGGCCAACCTGATCGTTCGCATCAGTTATGTGAGCTTTCGTGTAGATATTGATGCCATCCACGTTCATCAGAATCGGGTAAGGGCCATGGACATCGATATAATGTCCGTCCACTTTCATCAGCCTCGGACCTCCCGTTGTGAGCAGCGCTCGCACTGCCCTGGAGTCCAGTTTGGGATCCTTCTCCTTCAGGTAGTCGGCATAGATGTCCAGGTGGACCAGTGTAATCTCGGATGGCTCGCTCAGGTTCTTGACCACCTGGTGCCCTGCGACTGAGATGATAGACATTATTTTGGTCCCTGCCTTCGTCATGCCGAAAGTCTTGCCAGATATAACGTTCAGTTTTAGTCCCTGTTTCTTGGGCTCTTTTTCATCTTCTGCTCTTGTCGTCTTACTCAGGACATTAAGACTTTCCCGAAGATCTGTGCTCTCCAGCTCCGACCTTACCCATTGCTCCACTTCTTTCGTGGCAAGGTCCTGTTTGACATTCTGCAGCGCTGTCCTTGCCGCCAGGCCGTAATCCACCTTGAGTGGACTAGACGACTCTGCTTCGAGGTTCGAGGCTACCACCTCGTCAGGCCATGTCTTAACCTTTTTGGTCGCAAAGGTGCTCGGTGTCGTTTCCTTTCTCCGAGATTCAGCCTCGTTCATCAGACGTGCTCGACTGGCCTTGACACCCGAAAGCGCCTCTTCGTGGCGGGGATGTTTCGCGTCCGCTACTGCGTCCCAAAATTGAGTACAATCCGACTTGAAGTGTCCCTCCAAATTACAGAAGAAACACCTCGGACCATATTTCATGATGAGCCCTCTCACGTACTCTTCATGATCCTCGTCGGTCGCGTCAGCGTCCTCGAGAAAGTAGCCTATGGCCTTCATGTTCTGTTTGTATGCAGAACACGCAGAAACGTGATGGTCCATCGAACCACAATTCGCACACGACCTCCTCTTGTCCATGTCATCGCGAGGTTTGTACCAACTGGAATTCGCACCAGTGTTTGTCCCGCTATAGTTGCCATAATTGCTGTAACGGTTTTGCGCCCTCGGTTTTATCAGTAAATACTCGCGTGACTTCATACGCAAGTCGTCGGGCGTCGGGACCTGGTCAAGCGACAGGGTGAAGTGAGTGGCCAACATCGTCTTCAACTCCTCACTCCTTACACCATCCATGAACTTCGAAGCGATCGCCAAGTTTCGTTCGGATATTCTCTCATCCGGGTTGCTCCTCCTCCTGAGCAATTCAAGGTCGTCCAAGAATTTATCTATTGATTCTTCATCTCTCTGACGCCTCTTCTCGAACTTCACCATGGCCTGGTGCCCTTGTACTCCAGAGCCGAAACGATTCAGCAGGATGTCGAATATCTTGCGAGCGCTATCCCTCTCATTGGCTCTTTTCGCCATTACACAATTTAGTGCAGTACCCCCCAAGTTGCTCGTCAGCGCGCTGCACTCTTGTTTCTTGGAGAGATTCTCTTCCTCAAAGTGTAACTTCATCACCTCTATCCAAGTATCAATGCAGCCGTCCGACTCGTCTTTATATGACTTTGGCTTTTTCAGTGTTCTTCTTGACCTCTCTCCTCTCTCGGTTGACTTCGAGAGCTTGGTGATGAATGTTTCAAGAGATCTGTTCAGAGGCTCAAACATCGAGGCATACATCGTTGTGTCTTGTGAGACTGTAGTCAGATCTGGTACTGAACTGACTTGTGGCACGGTTGGCAATCTTGTCTCCGGGGTGGCATCTGCCTCCGGTGGGACTGGATTTGTCCAGCCAGGCCTCTGCGGGGCTGCCCTTGGCCGCTCCTTGTTTCTATGTTCGTAGTTCGTTCTCGAGCCTTGCTGGGCTCTGGCACTGTTGCCCGTACCATCTCCAACATTCGCATGGCGTGAGCGCTCCCTTGAGTTGGAATGCTCCTGCCAACTATTCCCATTCAGGATCGCGTCAAGCTTCCGCATCATCAAGTCAGATTTGGCGTCCAACCTCCTTTCCAGGCCAGTCATCGTTTGGGCGTAGGTATTATCATGATCATTCAACAATCGCTCGATCTCTCTTGTCATCCTAGCCTCTCTTTCCTCTGACTCTTTGTTTACCTGTGCCAGGCTCTCGGCCAGGCATTGATCGGTGTCACGAATCAATCGAGCCTGATCAAACCTCGCCTGCGACTTCACGTGCGTTAGCTCATCTTTCAAATTCTCTCGACCATGGTGAGCTCTCTCGTCAACTTGATCTATCCTCTTAGTCATGTCTCGCCTCAATTCATCCAGGCCATTCATCACACCAGCGAACATATCACTTATGTCACCAGCTGCCCCCAATGGCGGGGTTAGCCCCAGAGAAGACGAGGTCAGCTGCGGCGGTAGCCTAGTACTCGATGACGCACCGTCCTTTTGCTTGTGCATTGACGTCATTAGTCTGTCAAACGTTGATGATGCTCCCATCGTTATCCCATCTGACATGGGTCTGGTCGGCGAGACTGATGACGCCTTCCTGCTCTTCTCGTTCCTTGGGCACGGTGTGAAGTTCACATCCGGATGGGTTATCTCCGGGTAGTCATCACTGGAAGTCAAACCTACGGTTGGTAGTGACGCCATGCGTTCGTCGTACAAGGACTTCCAACTCTTCTTGGCCTTCGAGAACGTCTGCTCTTTACCCGGACTCATACTTGACATCATCGCGTTGTTACTCTGTTTGGCCAAGGATGAGTGTGCACTTGTCAGATGTGAAGGTTCCCTTCTCCATTTATAGCTCTTAGTCTCTGACTTGGACATTCCCCTGTACAACACCTCCTCCCGAGATTCGACCTCGGAACGCTCCGAGGTCTCCTCTGTCCTCTCGACTTCCTCTCGTTCGAGGACCCCGTCTGGCTCAAAGTCGGGTCGAATGAGCGTTCGCTCCCCTTCGTCAAAGGGATCCACCGGCGTTTCGCTCGCAGGCTCGGCCTCGGCGCTCCGCCCTTGATTGCCATCAAGGTTTTTCTCGCTCCTTAGTCTCATTTCGATCACTGAAAGATCAGGTTGACCTTTAGTCGATTCGTCTTCAGCAAACGCGTCGGAAGCGCTGCTAAACGAGGTTTGGCTACGCCTAGTTCTAAATTTCCGCGTGCTTCCCTTGCTTAGCCTGGGAATTTTAGTAGTCGATCCTAACGAGTCCCTGCGCTGCATAGTTTTGTACAAAATGAAAGTATTCGTAATTTGATGGCAATGCAAACGTACCACAAACAAGATCTAGTTAAATCACTTAACGCTGCCTACTCGATTCCGTCAGTATCAAAATGTCTCTTAGATCTCTCACGACTAAATTAGTGACTCAGCTAAAGTTACACACAGGGTCTACCCAGTATTGATATAATGCTAACTCAACCCGGTTGTATAGTATAACAGTATCACTAAGTTTCCACAAGATATAATCGACACACAAAACACAATCGATAATCAGATAAGAATATCCTACAGGTGACAGCGACCTTTTGTCAGTATCAATTTATCGCCACACAATTTATCAAGTCACTGCTTTGTTAAAATTAAACAATCTTCGATAAAAAGCAGTGATGATTCAGAAATAGATAAATAAAACTTAGTCTTAAAGAAAAAGACTTCCCCCAATCGGAACGATCCGAAAGAACGAAGCCCAGGACACAGTCTTCTCAAGTGGGTGTGTATTTGCCTAATACACCCACCGAGGTCTTCTTTTAGGTGTCCTGCGATTGCCCGAGCTGTCCTACTAAGTAGCTCAAGGCAACCTCTTGGTCGAAAATTCGTCAAATCTATGAAAAAGCTCTCCCACACTCGGACTGCTCCAAGTGCACGAGAGTAGGGAACAATTCTTCTTCTCAAGTGGGTGTGTATTTGCTTAATACACCCACCGAGGTCTTCCTTTATTTGTTCCCTGATTGCCCGAACTTTCCCATTAAGTAGCTCAAGGCAACCACTCAACCAAAATCACAATCAAAAAAAAAAAAAAAAAATTTGTTCGGGTACTTCTAATACACCCAATATAGAATCCAAAGTTGATCACGAATTTCCGGGTCAGAATGGATTCTTATGATCCTGATAAGCACGCCTAATATCCTAATATGATCCTAATTAAATGGATATTTTCCGTTTCCCAAATTGCCACAGAAGGTTTACTCAAGTCTCTTACAAGGAGGGTCGCTAGAAGGTTTAAGACACTCTGGAGGGTTACCTCGGAGGGTACCTCAATCACTCAAGTTACTTAGGAGGGTATCTTAATCACCCAAGTTACTTCGGAGGGTCCCCCTAAATTTACTAAGGAGGGTCAATAAGATGCTTAATACGCTCCGGAGGGTCACTTCGGAGGGTACCTCCAAAATTTTCAAATTTTCTGATCTCACTTGGAAGGTTCTCCTACTAGCTTCAAAAAGCGTCAAAATAAGCTAAGGGTTCTAGGGGGAGCTGTTTCAACTTCTTAGGGTGATCTCGTGGAAATTTTCCACTAAGGAGGGTTGCTAAAGGGTTTAGCTGACTCCGGAGGGTCACTTCGGAGGGTTCCCCCTAAAATCAAGAAAAAGGGTTAAATCACCGCAGTAAAGCCTCTGAAAGCGGTCTACCTGACTTAAGACTAGGTTGGCTGACACGGTCAACCTTCCCAGTTGAATAAAAAGATGTTTTGATAAAATTTTCTGCCGCTCGGAGGGTTGCCCGTTACTTGGACCCTCCGAACCAACAAATTCTAAAAAAAATTTTCTTTTCCGAAATAATCAACCCAAAAATGGTTGCGATCCGGAAAGGTGGTCAAAAACGTCGACTTATGGTACCAAAATTATCCCGATCGGATAACTAGTCTTTGAGAAATCGCCAAAAACGCGTTCGTCAAAATGGCCTTTTTCACCACCTGTGTAGGATCTGAAAGACTTTTTTCGCAATTCCGGTCGAAAGTGCCTAAAAATACTTGAAATGAGCGTAGTAGCCCTGTACGGCACTGGAATAATGCAAAAAACCGGACCAAAATTGGTTTAGAAATAAAAATTTGGCCAAAAACTATCAAATTTGGACCCTCCGATTCCTTCCTTTTCCAAACCTTAAGTCGTTAGCTCTATCCACGGAGCTACTCGGAGGGTTACCCAAAAATTTCTCTAGTAACCGAGCACGTTATGCTAGCACGCTCCTAACGCAAAAAATTTTATTGCTCTAACTCTAAAAACTCAAAAAATCGATCCCCAAAACAGATTGACAAAATACAGAAAATTATCAAAATTTTGGTCGAAAAATTCTCGTTTTTCTAACTTCTACTGAATCTTTGCTCACGCGGTTTCTTTAATAAAGGGGATCGAACTACGTGGCTACTCTCTATATAAAAGCTTTTTGCCTATCGGAAAAGCTCGGATATCCGAAAATTTGGGGGTCTACAGTTTGGTCGAAAATTGGTAATTTTCGACAAAAAATGGGTGTTTCTTGGGTCTAAATAGGAGATAAGTAATATATAGTAAGGACAATAATCTATAAATAGTCGTTAATAAATAGTACTATACCCTCCTTTGCACCAAAATATTCGAATTAAGACCCTTAACTCGGAAATTTGTAATCGATGGAGGGTACAATCGGACCGCGCCAATCGTGCCCCCCACCACTTAAGTTTTAAGGAAATAGTACCCGAACGATACTAAAATTGCTTCAACGATACCCAACAGTCGTTGCGGATGTTGTCCTTGATGTCCCTGTTGAGTGTGGAACACGTTGATCAGCCTGCCACTCTACCCTCCGGTCACCGGCAAAATCACCATTAACGTGCTTAAACACTCAAATTACACTCGAGGGAGGGTACCCAACCCTTCACCAAAACACACAATCTCTCTATCAGAAACGATATAAATCAATCTGAAACAACAACAAATAGGAAGGTCAGATCACATCTCGTCCGGAAATAACATATAAACTGTCACTTTATGTTTTTTTACTGTTTTTGGTCTTTTTATGTTTTTTTACTGTTTTTTGTACTTTTTTTGTTTTTAAATAATTATTTTTGGCTTTTTCTTGGTTATACACTATTTTTTGTTTGGTTTTACGCTTTTTCTTTAATTGTTTTTGGTCCTGGGACCTCAGGACAAGCGGGCTCTAGATTTCCCACCTAACCCTCCGACCCCCGGAATTTTCGGTGTTAACTAAGTTAAAAAGCTAAATCGTACTAGACGGAGGGGTACGCACCTTCCCCCTAGTACGAAAACGGTCATTAAGGCCTCTAACTCGGGCATACGCCCGGAGCGGAGGGTACGTCGCTGAAACGCTTGCTGATCATGATGGTTTCATGCCTTTAACAGGCCCACCCAGGAGCGCCATAAAAACGTCTATGTAACATTCGCCCAAATATCACACAGCGACGGAGCGTAGAAAAAGTACCTATTGACGACTGGCAGGCGTCAGTTACCTTAATTCCACTCGTTTTTCACCGTCTCGACCTTGCCAGTTGATTTTCTGGTCTGTCTAGGGCAAAGTAAAAAGTTACTATTTTTAGGCCATCAGTCAAACGACTTTTGATCAGCTTTCGTTTGCATGCGAACACAACCACATAGCTGAGTCTCGGATCCTCAGACTACGTGATTGTCATTAAAAACACGGCTCGAACCACCTATTTCTATATGTTTTTGTGTGACAGTTTTATATTAAATCCATTGGAGATGGATTGACCTTTTCCTTTCTCTATCTACTCATGCTCTGAAATATTAAATAATAACGGTGTTTAATTCAGATCTAGGACATTACAGCAACTGTTATGGCTAGTTTACACAGTCCCTTCACATATAACAGTCCCTGGGGGACCAAGCCTCCGCTCCCGTGATTTTCTTGAGACAACACTCTTATCTCCTATATTTCGTGTCCCGGGAGGGTTCCGTGGTATTTCTCTTCCCCCCACTGAAGCCTCCGTCTCCACAAATATCCGTCACTAAGGTCCTTATCGTGTGTTATTGCCACGATAAGAGGCTCCGTAATTTTCTCGTCTCGGATACAACCGTTCGTCACAAAATATGGCGTCGTTCTGATTTTCGTCTTTTTTATTCAAAATGGCCGTCTTTTTTCTATTTCTCAGAAATGTTCTTCTTCCGATCGAAATTTTAAAAATAAAAATTCTAGAACATTCTGACCCTCCGTCGCAACACTTTTCTGTTCATAAGGCCTTTAGTCACTTTTATTTCTGTCGCGGGAAGGTTATGCTGTGTCATCTGGCAGAATGGCACAATTTATGTTCAAATCCAGGAACGGCAAATTCCCCTCCGAATTAGTTTTCTCTAGAGTGAACTGCAAATTTGGATGAAGAGAATTGGCGGCATCGAGAAGACAACTCGGCTCCCCTCTGACTGTTCTAACAATGTCATCCACATACCTGAGGAACAATTTCCCCTGGGGAGTATCCTTCTCCTTGTTCTTAGCTCGGCAGCAGCTTTCACAGTACCAGACTATCTCGGTTATTGATGCGTATACGTCATCGGATATTTTTCCGCATTTTAGATGATACCAGTTTCGGCAACTCTCGCATTCAACCCCCTTTGATCTATATGTGACTTTCCTGCTGCAACATGGGCACAAGCCGTTTTTGTCATTAATTTGCTGTACCCCCGTTCCCACCGGTATTTGTTGTCGTAGAGCAAATTCGTATTCTTTCAGCCATAAGTTTGCCAGAATTACAGCGAGGGACGCTCCCATTGCTAAACCATCAACTTGTACATACCATGAATCATTACACTTGAAATATACTTTGCTGACCGCCATATTCAAAAGCCTTTTCATGGTTGCTCTTTGAATTTCAGGAGGAGACTCCTGGCTGTACAGCTTCTGTAAAGCAATTTCAATTGCCTCCTTCAGGGGAACGTTGGTGTACAAACTTTTCACATCAAGAGATATTATGGTTTCATCCGGATCTAGAGCAATGTTTTCTATTTTTTCTCTAGCCTCTTTAGTATTGGTTTCTATATTTGCTCCATCGATGTTGTCAAAAAACTTCGCAAGCATTTTGTTAAGATTCTCATACGAGCTGCCGGGAAGTGATAGTACAGGTCGTAGGGGTGTCTCATCCTTGTGTACCTTAGCTAAACCGTACAAACGGGCGGGTTGCCCCCCTGTTGATCGTATCTTAGAATATAACTGATCACTTATCTCGTCTCTTTTGTTCATGGCTAGTAACTCTTTGTTAAGTTCTTTCTCAATTTTCAGTATCACCTCATCAGTGGTTGCATCTTTTTTCACAAACTGAGCAGATTGCAACAAGGATTCCAGCTTTGATTCATATGTTTGTTTCCTCATTATGCAAAAACCAACCCCCTTATCAAAAGGCACAGCCAGCAACCCATTATCTTTGAGATATTTCCTCGTTTTTTCAACGGCTTTGTCTCTTGGGGTTTGCCGTACGTTTTTTGCATATGCCTTTGCCGCGGCTTCTATTTCACATAACGTTTCACCAGATGTTTTTTGATTTTTCAATTGTGAGAGGAAAATGTCGATATCCGCCAAAAAATGTGTTTCGTTAAATTTGTCTCTAATTGGATGCTTGGGGCCCATTGATAGCACTTCATATACCCATTCAGGCAGTTCAATATTATCAAGTACCCTAACTGATCGCTCATTTCTCCCCCCAAGAGGTTTATCTTGTCTCTCGGACAGTTTTTCTAACTTTTTTCTATGGTTTTCTGATGTTGTCTTTAAGCTTGCCTCAACTTGCCGCCTCACGAATCGGAAAATGGATGCCCACCACTGTTTGTCAATTTCTTTTTGCACCAGTGATCTTGCTTTCCTTAGCATCTCCTCGTACCTTTTCCTATCCTCATTTGCCCTAGAAGTTTCAGTCCTTAGTAGTTTCAATTGAAAATTATGCACAGCTTGGTCCGAAAAAACCCCGTTCTCGGGGACCCTAAACTTCAAAAAGTCCGGTATTAGATCGTTTTTCAGACATTTTCTCAGAAACTTCAGTCTATGTACAGATACTTGAACTTTTTTAAAGAATTTTAAATAGTCTAACACAATTTTCCAAGTTAGTTTCCTTTTCAAAATTTGTCTGAGCCAAACAGCAGGCAAAAGTACTGTGGTCATTGTTTTGCAGGCCACGAGTAATGAAACTCACAAGGCACAAAGCAAAACAAATCACACTCTTCTCACCCCTGTCTTTGAAGCGCAGACACTTCCTCTGCCCTCAGCTTCTGCTCACGTCTTGCTTTCGCCTTCCTCCTTGTCTGTGATGGTCTCTGTTGTTTGCCCCTGATATTGCCAATCAGCTCTGACAGCCTTTCTTTGTGTGCCACTACCAATCGCAGAGATTTCAGCTCCAAATCAGCACTCTGGTGCAGCTTCAAATATTCCTTGAGCTGCTCCGGGTTGTTTTGCTTGCTCTTGGAGAGTAGTCGTTTTGTAGCTGGAATAATGAGCACCCCTGTGCCGAGAAGCTGACTAAACAAGTCGGGCGTTCCTTCCCTTCTGCAATAAACGATCGCCAATATCTGCTGCTTCTTCGTCTTCAAATAGTTTGTCAGTTCCTCGACACCAGCTGGGCGATAGTTGTTTGTTCTGTGGCTGCTAATGGTGTTGTTCACAACGTCGTGCCACACAACCACTTTTTTCTCCTTCAGTGGACTGTCTTCGAGTAGTCGTCGGAGGTTCTTTCCTTGGTTCAGCAAGTTGTTATTAAGGGATAGGCCAGGAATTGCTGTAACAAGGCTCTCGTATTGCTTTTTTTCCCCTGTGTTAAGGGTGTTGATGCTGTGGAACAGGGAGCTAGCTGCTACAATATGAAACATTTCGGTAACTCAAATAAAAATCGGCCATTTTTTACGTATCGATAAAAAAAAAACACTATAAAAATTCTCATTACATTGATGAAAATCATTAAAAATTTTTATACTGGCCCTTTAATGGGAAAACAGTTGGAATTTCAAGCTCTTCGCTTTTTGGTTTATCACGAATTTACAAGTAAAATTGAAGAAATTTTTGCTAAAAAGTAAATTTCAAACGTTTTCGCAACTATGTGCATCGTCAGGATTTTTACAATAAACTACTCTAAATGACGATAAAACATCAATTTACAAATGTTATTTACAATAAATCACATACAATTTGGTTCTAAACCATCATGATAAAAAATTAGCCAATCACAGTTGACCTCTAAATTACTATTAAGATTAAAATACTTTTAACCTCTAAAATTAATTAAACATTTTAAAATTAATTTGTCTGGAAGTTTCTGAGTCATAATTTCGATTTAGACATGTACGTTTTGAATAAAAAACCAAAAATATTTTGGGACTAATTTAAAGATTTTTTATTTTGTTTTCTGGTAGTTACAGAGTCATTAGTTCAAGTTAGACCTGTACGTTTTTGAATCAACTCAAAAATGTTCGGTGTCAACTCCCTGCTTCTAAACCCATCGGGCGTGTTCAAGCCCGGTTTCTCTTTCTTGATTCGTACTGCTTCTACTGTTAACAGTTTAGTTTGATTGTTTGACCTATCTAAATTTTCCACTTAACATCTGCACTTTTTGTCAACTTTGCATTGCTGAAGGTGGAGGAAGTCTACCCGTGAGTTTGTTTCTTGTGTTCCTCAGTTCTATTGGTCAAATTTTGAAGAGTTTGTCCAACATAGGTGGAAGTACGTCCATTTAATAACAGCTTATAAACCACTTTTGACTTCGGTCTTTAGAAAATGCTGACTTCAGCGATGGTAAACATGATTTTAGTTTTAATGTGGTGTTAAACCTGGTTTCTTGTAATGTTTGTTAAACCTCGTAACTTGTTTGCGAAATACTGGTTTGGTTACTTCTATGTTGCCTCATCAGCTTTGAAGGCTTCACATCCTTTGGTGATTTAGCTGATAAAATCCTCTCACTGTCTAGGGACTTGTCTTAACCCTAGAGAATTTTTAAAAGGGCGTCTGATGCCTCATTTGTGAACCAAGTTTCAGGATACTGATTGTCAACCATAGCGCCTTATTATTCTCCATAACCTTATCAAAATGATAGTTAGATCAACTCCTAAACACTATGTTTATTGCTTTGGATAACACTACACTTTTACTGAGTTGGGCGCAGTTCTTATACCACAATTAAGACCCAGTATCTGCTGGTTTGTGATACATCCATGTTGAAATCGAGAAAAGGCAATTTCCCCTCTGAATTGGTTTCCTCTAGAGTAAACTGAAGATTTGGACGAAAAGATTTGGCGGCATCTTGTCATCTGCATAACCGAGGAATATTTTTACCTGTGGAGTATCCTTGTCATTGTTCTAAGCACGAGAGCAGATTTCATCTTATCGGACTATCTCGGTAATTGATGCGTGTACATCATCGGAATTTTTTAATGATAGTACTAGTTTCAGCGTTTCTGGCATTCAACCTCTCTTATCTATTTTTCCTTTGCTGCTGCAGAATTGGCAGAAACAATATTGGCATCCGCACGCAGGCTGTATCTTCGTTCCCTCCATATCCAAAGCCTTTTCATTGTCGTTTTTTGAATTTCAAGAGGAGAATGCTGGCTGTACAGCTTCTGTAAGTCCATTTAAATTGCTCTCATCAGTGAAAACTTATTGCATAAAAATTTTACATCAAGAAATATTTTAGTTTCAACCGCATCTAAAAAAGGGTTTTCAATTGTGTCTCTGGCCTTCTTTGTGTTAATTTTGATTTTGGCTCTAACGATGTTGTCAAAAAAAGTAGCAAGCGTTTTGTTAAATTGCTCATTCGAGCTGGGCGGAATGGTTGGAATTGGTCCTAGGGGTTTCTCAGTCTTGTGCAACCTAGCTAAACCCTACAAACAGGCGGAATGCCCACGTCTTGACCTCACCTTAGAACATAATTGATCAAATATTTTGATTCATAATCTTATTTCTCATCAGCGAAAACCAAACCCTTTATCATAAATCACAGCCAGCATCCCATCATCCTTGAGATATTTCCTATGCATATGCCTTTGCCGCGGCTTCTCTTCCACAAAAAGTTTCACTCGATTTTTTTTTGGTTTCTCAATTGGTAGAGGAAAACGCCAATATCATTCAAAATGTGCGTTTTCCTAACTTTGTCTTCAATTGGATGCTTCGTACCTATTGCAGCATTTCATGTACCTATCTTGGCAATTCATTGTTATCAAGCGCCTGAACTGATCGCTCATTTCTCTCTCTCCAAGAGGTTCATCTTGTCTCTCGGATAGTTTTTTTCTATGTTTTTTTAATAATGTCTTTAAACTTGCATCAACTTGATGCCTCACGAAACGACAAAAAAAGCCCACAACTGTTCGTCAATTTTTTTCTGCCATCATTGCCATCTCTTTGTACTTTTCCGGTCCTCATTAGTCCTAGACCCTTCGTTTAGAGTAGTTTCAGTTGAAATTCGTGCACGGCTTGGCCTGAACAAACCCCGTTCTCGGTGACCCTTAACATCAAAAGGTCCGGTAAGAGATCGTTTTTTCTAAAAACACTTCTTAGAAATTTCAGCTATCTACAGATTTTTAAATAGTCTGTGAAACTTAGTTTACTCTGTGAAATTTATCTGGGCTATACAGCAGGCAAAAAAAAACTCTGATCATTGTTTTTTAGGCCACAAATAAGCACAAAATAATTAAGTTCTCACTCACCTGACACCTGCTTTGAAGCGCAGACTATGCCTTTGCTTCGGCTTCTGCTTGCGTCCTGCTTTCGCGTTCCTCCTTGTCGGTATTTTTCTCTGTTGGTTGCCCCTGATAATGACAATTATCCTGCCAGTCTATCTTTCACTCCAATTCTGCACTCTGGTGTAGCTTCAATAATGCATGTTCTGGATCATTGTGCCACTAACATTCGCTCCAGTTCTGCACTCTGGTGTAGCTTCAAATATGCATGCTCTGTATCATTCTGTTTGCTCCTGGAGAGTAGCTGTTTTGTTGCAGTAATAATGAGCACTACTGTGCCGAGCAGCTGACTAAACAAACCGCACGTTCATTCCCGTCTGAAAAAGACAATCGCGATTATCTGCCGCTTCTTCGACTTCATTTAGCTTGTCAGCAGTTCGACCCAGATTGGGCAAAAGTAGTTTGTTCTGTGGCTGTCGGCTGCGTTGTTCACAACGTTGTGTCACACTAACACTTTTTTCTCCTTCAATAGACTCTCTTCCCATAACCGACGTAGGTTTCTGCCCTGATTCAGCGTGTTGTTCTTGAGAGATAGATGAAGAATTGCAGTAAAAAAGCTCTTGTACAGCTTTTTTCTCTTCTGTTGAGGAGCTGGCTGCTAAAAATTGAAACATTAGGTTAACTCAAAATGAATTGACCATCATCTACGTATCGGTAAAAACTTTTAGAACATTTCCTATATATTAATGAATTTTTTTGAAATTTTCGATACTGTTTTTTTTTGGGCAAACCTTTAATCTCTTCTTTAATTGCTTTTGTTTGGCAAAATTGAAAAAAAAAACTGAAACACGTTTGTTAAAAGGTAAATTTCGAACGTTTGTATAAACGAGTGCATTGTCAGGACTTAAACGATAAACAAAAAAATTTAACAATAAATCATCAAGTGGAAAAATGTATATAGTATAATTCACATAAATTTGGTTCCATTATATCATGTTAAAAAATTAGCCAATCAGAGTTGATCTCCGAAAAAGTTTTTTTTTTAGATTTAAATGCCTTCAACCTCTAAATCAATTCAAATTTTTTTATTTGATTTGTCTAGAAACAAAACCAAAAATTGTTTTTGATTTTATTTTCTATGTCATTTTCCAATAGTTTTTTTTAACAGTTTTTAAACGTCTTTCTATTTCTGCCACGCCCTGATTAGTTGTTTTAATTTAATTTCAAACTTTTTTCCAAGGAATGGAGGGCTAGGAATGGGTCAATATTTTTCCATGAGATTCGATAGAGTAAGTGTCACCAAATAGTTTTGATTTTAGCACCAATTTCTGTTACAATTGCGCTGTCTGGGAATCCGAGACCCAGACGGGTGCTTAAATTATATGTAGTCGAAAGCTGAGTGAGATTCCCTCGGTTGATGGGCTGAAAGTCTTAACTTGATAGTTGACCGTTAGACAGACCAAAAATTAACTGGATAGGTCGAGAAGGTAAAAATCACGTGGTAATAAATTTGCCATGTCAGCCTGTTGTCAATAGGGACGTCAGCCAGTTATCAATTGATCTTTTTGTCAGCAAGTTGTCCTAGGTGGGCCTGTTTAAGTCAATTGAACATCATGGTCACCGAACTTATCAGCAATGAAGTCTCCGTTCTCAGTAAAATCTCGATTTAAGGGCTTGGTCGACCTGTGTTGGGCTAGTCGGAAAATTTGGGCCCTCCAACAAGCTCGTTTTAGCTTTTCAATTTTTTTTAAACCGGGAGCAGAATGGTTAGCTGGGAAGTCATGAACCTAATTTTACTGATCTCTGGAGCCATAAACAACTAAAAAGGTATAAAATTAAACAAAATAGTTAATAACTACAAAAAACCGAGAAAAAGCTGTCTCCAAACACAAAAGAACAAAAAACAGTAAAGACCCAAAAAAGACAAAAATTAGTTTAAAAAAATTGTAATTGACAGTTTATGTAATATTTTCCGACAATAGATAGATCGTTCGATCTTTATAATAGCTGTTGCTTCAGACTTCAGATTGATTTATAACCTTCTTGATCAATAGATCAAGTGTTTGGGATGTTTGTTAAGTGCCCTAACAGAGTGGTGTTTGAGTAATAAAACACGTTAATGATACTTTTACCTGTGAGCGAAGA
This sequence comes from Symsagittifera roscoffensis, assembly GCF_963678635.1. Lineage (NCBI taxonomy): Eukaryota > Metazoa > Xenacoelomorpha > Acoela > Convolutidae > Symsagittifera > Symsagittifera roscoffensis. Next base: position 38,045,534 of record NC_087062.1, read on the forward strand.
GTAGTTTGGCAATACACGGACGTGCTTCAGAAAATATAGAGGTTATCAGAAAGGACGTTTGGGTATCATCAAAGGTTTTTTTGAATGCTCAGGTACTGTTTCTGTAAGATTAGCTTGGTTGAAGGCACATTTGGACCGGTTCTTTTGTACCCTCAGTTCGTTTGTACCTCAATTTATTTTTGTACCTCATTTTTTCGAGCAAGGAATTTTTTTGAGTGAGACGGAGGGTAAATTAATAGCCAGTGAGGACATATTATAGGATATTCTCTTTATTCTATTTTGATTTTTCCCCTATTCATTTCGTTGACAGATTTTAAAAAGAAAGTTTTTTATATTTTAACAATTTGCGGGGTTCGAATTTGAGGTCACCTCCGGACAGATGAAACTTTCACAAAAAACTACGTGAATCCAACAGAGAGGGTTGAATGGCTCAATTAACGTTGTTCAATTGATTTAGATGCTTTTCAATGGTTTATTCGCATCCAAACTGTTCTTTTTTGTGGTTTTAGGGTTACTCTCCTGATACCCCTTAGAAATGAAAAAAGATCCTTGAGACCCATCCAGAGTGTAAGATGCACTTCAAATAGATAATATCCGAAGTAAATTTAGTTTGTTTCAAGTGACTTTAACTCTAATTGGAGGCTTCTCAGCAATAAGAAACTAAAATTTCCTGAAGTTTTCAAAATTCATCCTAAGTGTTATCTAACATCCGCACAGGAAACCTCCGAAGCAGTGCTTAAGCACCTTTGGATCGTTCGTAATTAAGTTAAGCCCTTTTTCATAAAAAGGAAGAGTAGTGCGCCCTCGGAACCGGATACCTTTTTTTGACGCTCAGGTATCCTCGAAAGAGGAGCCCTCCAAATTACATCAAATCCCCTAAAAGTCCTTTAAATTAGATGAAGGTTTAAACGGAAGTTTGAGTAACCTCCAAAGAGAAACCCTTCGAAGCAGAATTGAGCACTTTAGGAAACCTCACAAAGATTTGAAGCCTCTTTTTTTAATAAAAAAATGGCAGATTGGGCACGCTCTGGAGCGGACATTTTGTTTTGAAGCTTAGCTAATCTCCGATTAAGGGCCCCCCAAAGGCCAATTTCCCCTAGAAACCATTTTGAATTAAGTGAGGGCTTGAACAAAATTTTGAGTATCCTCGGAGGAGACATGAATAGGTGGACTAGTTGACTCGGAGGTTCGCGAATGTTTTTGGATTATAAATTGCGTGTATCAAATGTACTCACTTATAATTTTTGAATTGTTTTTGTTTGGATTGGTTGGTTGCCTTGAGATATTTGGTCGGACAATTCGGGCACTCTGGAGAGATTCGGAGGAACACCTTGGATTGTGTAAAAGATGGAAACAGTCACTTGAGAAGTAGAACTGGTTGTCCCCTTTTCTCGTGCACTGAGATAATCCCTTTTCTCGTGCACTGAGTGTGGGAGAGCTTTTACTTGACTTAGAGTTAATGTAATTTTTGATCCGAGGTTGCCTTAAACTAATGATGAGGACAATTTGGGCCATCACAGGACTAAAAGAGAAGACTTCGGGTAGTGCGATAACAACCAAACGCTCAGTTGAGACGACATGGTCCGGTTATTCCTTTATTTGGATCTCTCCATCTGAGGGAAACCGTTTTCTAGACAAGTAATTTTTAATTATACTTTGAAAAACTCGTCGCTATTATTAAAGAAAAATTGTTTGATGTTAAATCAAGCCATGATTTAAGAGTTTGGCAGCGGTATTTTCATATTGCCAGGAGAAATAGCTGTCACAAATGTGTGGGGTTAGCATATTATAAAGTGTCATTTTATAGTGTGTCAGTTTATAGTATGTGAAAAAAAATTTCATACATACCTTCCCTATATTATTATGTTGATTTTAGTTATTACAAGAGATTGAGGACCAGGAGTTGAGGCTATTTATTTGCTTTGCTACTGGGCCCGTTGACTGTTTAACAGACCTAACATTAAAAAAACTTCATAATTCATTCATTTTTATGTATCTGTTTTCCTTTTGCAGAGAAACTTGTGTTTTTGATGGCCTTGTGCACTGTCATCTCAATTTGTTTTTGTATTACTTCTTGAAAGCACTTAGGATAACAAAGTTTAACTGGGAGAGCTTTTACTTGACTTAGAGTTAATGTAATTTTTGATCCGAGGTTGCCTTAAACTAATGATGAGGACAATTTGGGCCATCACAGGACTCTGGAAATTTAAGATGGAACGTAGCCAGTCCTCTCTTCTGGAGATCGAGTGGTAAAAATTCAATCAAGAGAGGTCATCATGAATTAGCTAACTGAAATTACTGTTGTTCACTTATACACCTATGTGGAGTACTTGCGTGAAAAAGATCCAAAACTGGATACGAGAGCAAAGAAGGCTTTAATCACATAAGAAGTTTCAAGGTTGATGAGGTAGACGGGTGAATATCTGCTCAAAATACATATATGCCAGGCACAAGCACTTACCGAAGTATATATTAGCACGAAAAATTCCACAACGGGGATTAGCTCGCACATGATGCTAACATTTCATGAAAAAGTTGAGGTTCTGTTGTGCACACCACGATGGAAAAAGACTGTTCCTAAAGCATATGTACGAGATGTCATAAAAAGACAAAAAGTAAATGAACTATGCAGAAGGAACACGCAGCGGGCACTCTTGAAGCAAAAGCGGAGATTTGAAAAAAAAATGAACGGCTGATGCAAAAGTATTTTCCGTGGAGGACAAAATCTGGGTTTTTCAGGATGTGATTCATCCTAAAGAATTTAAAAAGCTGCGAAAGTGGTCCATCACAAATGATCGAGGTACATTTGGTTGGCTGCTTCTATCGGGTGGGCAACAGACGTTCTGCTCATAATGAAAACATAAATACACTCACAGCTTCGTCGTTAGACTGGTAATTTCCAGCGAAAATTCACAAAAAAGATTACCTGATAGTGGATTCTACTGGTGAAGTGAAAAAGCAAAACGCAAAAAGATCGATGATGACGATGTAACAAATCTGACTTACCTTTGGACCTGGAGTTTATTGAACGGATAGAAACTCTTCCTTATGCTGAAGGAGGTTGGAATGAAGTTGAGAAAGGGATATAACCGATTTTAATGTTTCACGGAAACCCGGCAAAGCAGAAAACGCAGGAAAGGCAAAATGTTTAAAAGATGCGGTGTTGATTTTTTCGTGGTCAAAATTATTCTGAAAAACATATTGAAATCATTGGTTGGGCTTGATGAGATAGTGATATCGCACGACATTGACTGGGTCAAAAAGGATGAGACTGTTTAGATTGAAGATCGATCGGAATCTCAAAAGCAGCTTGAACCAGAAGTTGCGGAAACCCGATTATCCTTCATGAAAAGGACTCGGGATGTGTGCAAGCGAAACGGTACTCAATCTGATGTGAAGATGGGCTTCAATAAACTGATTGGTGGGAGGTTATAGAAAATGTTGGTTTCAACAAGATCCGAGACCGAGTCAGTCACGGAGGACAAATCTGACGATAACCCGATCACACCAGATCAAGAAAATTTTGAGACATTATAAACCGATGGTGAGAAAACTGAAAAATAAAGTCATCAACAAGACCTGCAACCCTAAAATGGTGAAATTCAAGTCTACTACGATAATATAACAACCCCTGTTGAACAACCCCTGTATTGTAAAAACTGTACAAGGAGATAATGCAGCATTGCACGGGAAGAAAAAGAGAACGAATTGCCTTAAGTGCTTTTAGCTGGATTGATCTCATCAGCTTCCAGGTCGAAAAAGAATCAAAGAACATTGGTGGACTCCAGACTCGAAATGGAAGTCATTATTGAGTTTAGATTCGGCGGCCTTGATGCGCGTGGGAAGAGGGAGGACCAGCTCGACTTGGTCCAGAACAATCGGAATAGGGTACCTGACTCAGTCCACGCGGGCCACCTCCATTGTGGTTTTATGGAGGAAAATCAAAAGGAGCTAGTGGCAGGACAAAACCTCGGGTGGATGGGTCTTGTTACCGTGATGCCATCCAGTTCCAGCAAAAAGCGACTTGAATAACTAATAAAAAGTTCTTGGTTGTTCCTCCTCTTGAAACACTTTGACGCGACGATTAACACACTTCCGACGTTGATGGCATGTTTGGCCAATCCTTTTGTAAGAATAGATTTACAACTGAAGCTGATGTGGTGCTTTGAGATGATAAAACAACTAAATATGAAGCGGTTCATTGGTCCGAAGCAAAAGAGCAACGAAAGGAAAAATGGGAGCCCTGCGTAGCATGATTGCTGAGGACGATGCTCTTTCGTTTGAAGGATCTGTTCTAGAACGTACTTCGACTCCCGTACTGGATCAATGTACGAATACCATCTAACAAGGAGAAGTCAAAAAAGCAAAAAGTCCAATTATGCCGCTGAAATACCTAGCAAAAAGTTTAACGATATGAACAGAACCCGGAAGACAAAAGAAATAAGGAGACGTTTGAACAAAGAGTTTGAACCGTGTGAGCGGTGAGTTAAATGGAAAGAGATAAAGCTGCGAGCAAGAATATGTGACGCTGTTAAAACGCAAAATATTCCTCTATGATTCAAGCGTGCGAGGAATATCATACAACCCATTCGGTGGACTCCAGGGATGCTTTTTTGACTTCGAACAAGCTCTGATTCTCATTTTTTGATTCTCCAATTGTCTGAAGGTAATTGTGGACTAAAAAGGCCCACCTATGGGACAGATCATTGTCTGAAGACATTTAGTGAAAAACAGCGTCAACTGGCGAACATGTAACCTAAAATGAAACAGCGTATTAGAATTGCTAGCGAACTGCCATGGTATGATTGAGGTAAATTCGATGACCGCATTGTTTTTTTTAGCTTGTCTATGTTCGTTGAGCCATTAGAACGCTTGGAGCAAGCGCAAGAGCTCGTGACGTCCCTAAACTTGGAAGTTACTAAGAATTCCGAAAACGAAAGGAGGAATATGGGCAGGGGAAAGATTGATGCCTTGGTTTTGATTATTATGGCAACCCGAGTCGAGATTTTTCACCTAATTTGAAGCAAGATTTGAGCGGTTTGAGCGTTTTTTTAAGACAATTACGCTCAAAATCTTGCTTCAAATGAGCGGTTTGGGCTCATTTAGGATTTTTGTTTTGGTGAGCCACTACAAGTTATTTTGAACTGGTGCGTGGCACGGTCGACGTTCCAAATCCTTTAAAGATGCTGGCAAAAGAACTTTTTGTCAATGGCTCAAGAAGTCTTATTAAGGACACGTCGTCATGGTGCGTTTTTTGTGATAATTTTAGGCAGTGAAAATCTAAAAAGATGTTATTTGTGACACGCGTTGAGTTCAGGTGGAGTGGATAACCTTCAATTTCCCAGTGTTTTGTAGATCGACAGTGGATCACTTTTGATGACAAAAACCCGGAGTTATGCGGTCGATGAGGACCTTGATGGGACTTTTCTGAGAAAATGTGCCATTTCGCTAGAAGGCATGTTCGAACCCTCCGATCACGTTAACGACCGAAATAATGACCAAAAGGAGGGTCAGAACATTCTATTTTCAGAATTATTTAATTTCGATTCACGAGCTAAAGTTTTTAAGAGTTGAAGAAAATCGCCATGTCTGGACAATTTTGAAGAAAACACAAACAGAACGGCCGTATGCAAAGCGACTAAAAAACGGGACAGTCTATTGAAAATGAAAAAAAAAGAAGTTTCTGAACGCGACACGTTGGTGCACTCATCAAATTGCATGGAGCCGGAAGGTTCAGTTGCAGATTCGGGACCACTCCGAACCCTCCAGAACCCGGAAAAAGCGAGAAGAACGAGGTGAATTAGAAGTTCGCTGCCCAGTAACATCATTACTACTTTTAAACATCCTTTCAATTACTGTAATGCCCTGAACGGTTGCTTTTCTTTTCAAAGTTTTTTTTGGAGCATGAGTAGTTGAGGGATAGCACATAGTTAATCCATCTCTAGTGGATCCGATGTGTAGCTATTTCACGACGGATCCATATACGAAGAGAATGATGGTCTTTGAAATGGACGCCTTTCGTCAAGTATCGGTGACAGAAACAAAATGACTGTATGCCCGGCTCGAAGAAGCTGCTCCGTGGATACTGGGGGTGCTTCATCGTCACTCCCTGAGATGTGATCTGGAAACTATCCAGACCTCTAAGTATACCCACTTCATCATCTTGCTGGCTCTTGATTTTTACACCAGCTTAAGTGACCTAGACTCTCTTATGACCACGTCCTAGAGGTGATTTTTGGTATGGGAAATAAAGGAGTGACCACAAGTAAGGGTACCAGAACTTGCCATCACAGCAATAAGTTTTGAAGTAATTTGATAGCAATAGCATTTTCTGCATTTAATGTTGCTTCTCTGCTATCCCGACTTACTGTCGTATTTCGAGGAGTTTGTTGGAAAAAACAACAATAAAGGTAAAAACGGCGAGTTGTTATTCAAAGATTCAAAACACTTGGCGTCTGCCTGAAAAATCTTTCCTATGCCCAGATCAATTCAGATGTCTGGCATATGAGATTGATGCCATGAAAGCAGTAAATTGAGCTTTTGCATCCATTCAAGGATCCTAAGATTGTATTTGGGAAATCTAATGCCCTCCTCGGGGTCACTTTGTAAAGGTGACTTCGGATTAAACAACCCTTGCTGTCATTATGAGTCCAACACAAAAATCATCTGCCACTCAATTTTGTGTTGAATTAATCAACAGCAATTCCATCAGTTTTTTAAATTTGAGCGACCAAGGTCATAAAGTCTGGGTCAATCCTGTCTTCCTCCGAGAAGGATTCGGCTCTCGAGTCGACCTCTATCAGCTCAAGTTTTGCAACGCTGAAAGTTTTTTCTTCGTCACTCTCATCATGCATGTTTCTCATCTACCTCGAGTTTTGGGTCCAGAGTCAAATGATCTTCATCGGTGATATGCTGGGGAATGCAATACCTCGAGTGATTTGCTAAGCGGTTTCAAGTTCTCATATTGGCCGCCGTTTTCGAGCTCAGCAGGTAAAAATGCCCTTGCTGGTGTATCTCCGTCACCTGGGAGTTTTAAATGGCAATTTGGCGGTACAACTTTCTAGAACACCGAGACCTGATCACCAATCGTGTAAGTGATCACTATTTTTTGAATCAATCTTTGTTTTCTGCGCTTTAATGCTATAACAAATTCAACGGCAAACAGACAGCATCGATGATAAAGGTCTACAGTCTAAGAATAATTAGTTGTAAGAAATCATCAACTTTTTAGATTGGAAATATTGTTTTGCTGATTTCGTCAAACAGAAAAGTGCTTTGAGACTTACAAATGATAACCAGAAGTTATAGAAACAACAGTTAACTTTTTTCTAAGCAAAAAACACAACCAAAACAATTTTTTTTTCAAAATGTTTCCAACTGAATTTCTTAGTCTGTTAACGCAAATTTGTCCTAACTTTCTCATTTCGACCGAATTGTGAAAAAGAGTAATTGAATACCTCACAATCTTGCATTGTTTTACCACAGTTTTGAATTTAGTGATTTGATTTTTTTGTTTAACGCTTCTACCTTTTGACTGCTCCGTTAAATTTTCTGAGATTTGCAGTGGTCTTTTTGCGTATCAATTGCATTTTGTGTGTTGAGTTTTTTCATGCTTTTTTATTGCTCCAACCTTTTGAAAAATGGAGAGGAATTTTGTATTCCAGTGTGTTTTAGTTTTTTCTTTTTTTCTTTCCTCTAAGTCAGCTATCACAAATAATTATCGGAGAGAGTTGAATGATATATCATATTAGAGCCCTGACAGCCCAAATTTGAACGAATTGCACAAATTTTGAAATTTTTTTCCCAATGTCAAGATAAACCGGTTTGAAAGTTTTGGTTTTACGTCTGAATTCAAGCGAATGAAGCGAGCGAGCAGGCTTAGTTACAATGGCTTAGTTTAATAGCTTAAAAGCTTACCATGGCTTAATTTGAAACATAAGAACGTAGTTTCACTCGAGTAATTTTTTTTTGTATGTTCTGCAAAATTCAAAAATCTGCAAAAAAAAGTTTTTGACATTTTCTTGTTTTTTGTTTTGTTTTTCTACAAGCATTGTTATTCAATTTGCTTAATTTTTTCTAAATGTCGAATATGCCTAACAGCTATTTTTTCATTCAGATCCTTTTATCAGGCCACACCAACGAATCGACGCTAATTTGAAAATTTTTCTGAGTTCTTAGTTTTTTTTTGAGACTATGGTCGCAGCACTCTGTGCTACTTGCCTAGTAACCGGCAATCCTTGTTTTTGTTTAATTGGTTTAAAATTTGCAATTCACATCTCTAGGATTTCAACAAATTACAAAAAGCTTCTAAAGTTCAACTGTTACTTTGCTGTTACAACTGTTCAACTGATGAAATGTTACTTTGTTGTAGATAAATTTACTTTATACAATTAAAAGAATAAAAGAATAAAAGTGAATTAGTCTAAAGTTAAACATTAAAAGTGAGAGAGCATTCTCTCCGCCGGAGAGAATGTCAAATTGAAGGTCATAAGTAAGTGACCTATTAGCAAGTTACCTAATAGTTGCAGTAAATGCAAATATAAAGTGAGAATCACTTCAGTCCTCTAAGCAGGAAAATATTTATATTGTACAATTAACTAATTACTAACTAACTGCATCCTTTCTCCCCCTTTTGGGGAATAAAGTTTTAATTTACTACACCAATAGTGTACTGTAACTAAACTATCGAAACTGACTTCGTACGATTAATGGATCTTTATGAGAAATTCGAAATCGTTATCCAAAAGTAAAACGTCTAATATCCAGCGGATGTAGTCCAACAAGTAGTAGAAAAATAAATCATCATAGGTTTATGTTGAAGAGATGATGAATGCGTTCTAGGGCAAAACAATTGACTGCATGAGAGAGGGGTACGGCGGCATACGGTACATAAGAATATTTAACTTCATCCGAAGGATTAGTGTTCAGAATGGATGAGATTGAAATAGCACCGAAGCCAAATATGGACGAAGCATAATCATTTACACTTACGATAACAGTTTATAAAGTTTTCTAATTCTAAATTAAAAAATTCGTTATCAAGTTCTGATTGTTCTTCAAAGTTATCAACCGCCATACTGAGGGATTCGTCTGTTGATGAAGAAGAGATTTGTTCAGGTGTGGATGATTCCGAATTGATCGTGACGATTTCCAAAGGAGTTTCGCTGTTAATGTGGTCCCGTTTATCGCTATGGCCGTTCTCTAGGATGATCGGGTTTGATGCCAAACCAGAGGTCGCTTGAGGTAGATCTACAACATCTATAAAGAATCTTTTGCCGTAGAACTTTGGTGGACCTACATTTCTACTAGACCGGCGAATAATAGGAGAAACGTTACCAGGATTAGTTTGGAGCCCGGTTGCGGGAGTGGTTTCGTCAGAAGAATCTACACTTTCGTAGACCGGGAAGTTTGTCGTGGCGTCTTCTTCCATCGGAACAGTCGAGCTGTTCTGTGAGTCGAGTACCTGTGCGATCGTGGCGGCCTCGGCTGACGTGGATGACTCCCGACCGTGCGATGCCGACTCCGTCTCCGCCGGAATGATGCTTATTGGACATTGTGTTTGTTGGTCGTCTAATGGGTTAGTGATGTCCTCTAAAATTTCAACTTAAGTGTTATCATTGGGTTTGCAAAAACTTCGGGTATTCTCCTGGTTCGATAATTTTATTGAGTCGGAAATATATCGTTTTCTGGCTACATCTCTACATGGGAAACCTTCCGCTATCCATTCCCAGTCACTAGCATCCGAAATGTCCGAGGGAATCAACATAGATTAGTCCGAAGCAAAGTAAACTGGAGGTGTTTTTGTCTTCTTGGACCGGGGTGGTTGTCTCCGTGTAGCTTTTGAAGAGGGCTTCGTCACACGTGTCTTTGTCAAGTTGTTCGATGATCCTAGTTCAATCTGATGTCGGGTCCTGGACTGTGGTTTCCGGGTTTTGGTTTGTCGTCTTGAGTTCTCGCGTTTCCGACCTACTTCAACATTAGGGTTAGGAAAGTAAGGGAAAAAAATATTGCCTCTAAAAAATCTAATATTAGTCGGTTTTGATTTAGGGATAGCAATATCCGATTTTCGAATTGTTTTTCCGTCGGATAGTTCTACTGTCGAAGTAGACAAGTTTATGATCTTTTTGCTTAATTCCCTATAAACTGGTTGTCCGTTGATGCTCCCGTTCGTTTTCCGTAGGATTTTACCTTTAAACGGATGCTGCTTTGGTATTCTAGTAATGGCAGTTTTCGAGGTGGAGGTGTAATCCGTGTCGTAACCCTTTTCCGTTGGTGATAAATTTTTCTTTGGAATCAAGGTGTCCATGTACCCGTCTTCGACTCTGTCATCGGTGTTCCAATCCTTTGCTCTTTCCTTAGATAGTATGGATTTCCCCTTGTCTAAAATTCCAATGGATGTTTTACCCGACGCCAATTGTTTCCAAGTTGTATTTGGTTTTCTATTAAAATGAATTTCAAAGGGAGAGCATTTAATTTTTGATTGGTAGGAGGATCGTAGGATCCAGATAATTTTTGTTTGATACACCGTTTTGTAATGTACATTTTTGTGTTTCTTGGGCCATGGCTAACAATTTGATTTTTACGGTATGTACAAGTTTTTCAACTAATCCGTGGAGCGATGGTCTCCTACTGTACAAAATATAATTTTAATTTTATTTAGTCGAAGAATAATTTAAAGTCTTGACTTGTAAAACAAGCTACATGGTCGATTCTAATAGAATAGGGAATGCGATGTAAGAATATGTAATCTTGTAGAAATTCGGTAACAGTTTTTGAAGAGGTAGAAGAAGTAATTTTTGCCGAAGGAAAATTTGAAAATCGATCGATGCAAAGTAAAATGAATTTGATCGACCCCCAATATGAATCTAACGGTCCAGCGAAATCTAAGTTTAGTTCTTCGTTTGGTTCTAGTAGGAGGAAGTTCACTGAATTGCGAATTTGGCAATATACTTTTCAAATTCTTACACGTAAAAGTACATTCTGAGCAGTTTATGCCGTGGAAGTAAATTTGCCTGTTAATATGGGGCCACCAGATATATTGGGCCAAATACTTCATTCCAAATTGATCAGGATGGGTTTCATGGAGAGTCTTCGTCATCGCGTTTCTCAGGATATAACAAGTCTGCCATCCATGTACAATAATCCGTCGGATTCGTGTAAGTCTCTGGCAAAGTGTTTGAAATAAGGGGAGTTCGCATTAATCGTCTCAACTTTATTATGAAGTGCTACTACAATAGGGCTCAACATAGGTCGTCTTCAGTTAGCAGAGCTACAAGCTTGGCGTTAAAAAGAGTATTTAAATCCAAGGGACGATCGGGCAACTTCAAATTTTCGCGGTATTTATTTACAAGATTCTGGATTCTGATGACCTTTCAATAGAGGGAAATCTAAAGATATTGAAATAATGGAGGTAGACGGATTAATTAAGATTTTCATTTTTTCCGTTTTAACAGTATCTACAATTTTTTTATCTACAGAAGAATTAATTAATCTACAATTAATAATAAAGAAATAAAAAAATGCGGGGTTAGAAATGGAAATAATTCAGGAATTTGTGTTGGAATAATTCGTAGGAATGCAATTTGATGTACAAAATTCGGTTCTAAAGTGATTAGATGAACAAATTGGAAAAGTCGAGTTAATAAGTTTTAGTACTGATGCTATAAGGTAATTACAAAATTTTGCTTAACCGGAATTTTCCAAATTTGAACCAATGGTTGATTTGTTAATTTTATTAATATTCGCTACTACAAGTTTTTCGTCATAATGTGATTTGGTAAAACTTTTCCGGATGGAACTCTTGAAATTAAGTCAGAAAAGCCCATATATTTTCCGGCGAGGTGTTTGATTGTAAAGTTAAAAGGTAGTAGTCTATCCACCCATCTTGTTTTCTGCTATGATATGTTTTATTAGCGTGATTTGTTGACAGGGCTGATAGCAATGCTTTGTGATCTGTGATTACTTCGAAATCTGATCCATAAAGGTAATTTTTGTAGTGTTCGACCGCCCAGACGACTCCTAGCAGTTCGAGTTCGTTAGTGGAATACTTTGACTCGTGAGGATTTTAAAAACCGTGAAGCAAAAGAAATCGTTCTCCAGTCACTCCTGTGGAGTTGTTCAAGGGAGGCCCCCAACCCCTTGTGTGAAGCGTCTGTTTTGACTCTAATTTTACGTTTTACGTAAAAATGAGTATTTTCCGCGAGGTTGTTGATTTCTTGTTTGATTTTTTCAAATGCTTTTGTATGGTCTGATTTCCACTGGAACATCGATTTCTGATTGTCTTCGATTACAGAGGTCTGAGTGGGCTTCCTAAGGAATTAAAATTTGGGACGAAGTTAATGTACTGATTTATAGATCCGAAAAATGATCTCAATTCTTTCAAATTTTTTGGAATAGGTAGATCTTTTATCGCTTTTGTGTTGTCGAATAAAGGTGACATTCCTGTGTTTGAGATTTTAAATCTCAATCATTCAATTTATTTTTGAAAGAACTTACACTTAGACCATTTAACTGCGAAATTATATTCGTCCAATGTCGATATAATTTTTAACACAATGTTTTTGTGTTCTAAGAAAGTTCCTTTGGATGCGATTAAAATATCATCCAAGTAGCAATTGGTAAAAGGGATATTCCCTAACGTTGAATCCATTACTCTTTGGAATTCATTAAGCGTATCGCCTAAACCGTAAAAGCCAGTTAAAAATTGATAAGTGCCAGTAATATCGCCGCCCACTATATTAAAATTACATTGGTTGCTGGTAAACTTGTCTAAAGCGAGTTGGCTGTATGCATTTTTTAAATATAAGTTTGTAAACCATACTTTTTCAACGCAATCATTTGCTATTTGTGCTGCTACATTGTCTACCAGTTCATGAATGTTCGGCATCTGGTATTTATTCTTGTATATCTGTTTGTTAATGAACTTTGAGTCTAGAGCAAAGTTGATTGATTTGTCATTTTTGCAAGTAATGACGATTGGGATAATAAAATGATCTTCGTCGCAGATTTCTAATTTTTTAGTATGTCCTTATTCTTTTAATCTGTTAAGCTCAGTTTTGACTGAGTCCAGTAGGTGGAGGGGAACTCGTCTTCCTTTTAGTTGGATAGGCTTTAATGGTTCGGGAAAATGTGTAGTTTTCATCTGGTTTTATATTTTTCCGATCCGAAGGAAAAAGTTTTTGAATGATTTAGAAATATTTTTGATTCATCTTTATTTATCTTTGGTTGAGATAAAATTTATGGACTTACGCACCTGGTTTGTCTGGAAGTGTGGAAAATATTTCTGTGAAACTTCTATCCCCACTTTGGGTAGATTGTCGTTTCCGAGGATGTTCCACTCGTGTCCCTCGGTCAAAAAAGGTGGTAGTCGTCGTGTGACCAACCGTTGGAGAAGATCGGAAGTATCACTTTCCCAGAAATGTTAAGGGCGTTGTCTGTAAATCCACAGTATAAATCCTTGGTTGCCTTGTCCACCGGATAGATTTTTAAATACGGATCTCGAAGCTTCAAGTCCTGTAGCACGTTCTTCTTGAGAAAACTAACCGGGCTAGCTGAGTCCACTAGTATATTTAAAATTACTTGATTTTCTTTCCCGAGGCCAATATTCAGTAGTTTTTTTAATTCCTTTCCGTCAACGTCGAAAATTGTAGTGAAATTAAATACAGAGTAGTCGTCGTTTTCACTTTGTCCCGATTCCGACTATGCAATTATGACGCCACAGAATTCTCTATTTACATGGTCGCTATTTACATCTGGGTGATCCGACGGATTAAAATCTGTTTTATCTACAATTTGGGTATTCACAATGTTTACAATTTTGCGTCGAGATTTACAAAGTTTTCTAAAATGGCCTTTATATTTACAGGATGTTCAAGTAGTATTCTTTGCAGGGCAAAACCTCCAAGTGTCCTTTCGAAAAGGTCCCGCCACATTTCATACAGGTGTTACTTCTTTCTAAATTCAGAGTTGGTTCTCTTTTTATAGTAAAATGGTTAAGTGGTCTTTGTGCAGTTTATCCGTTGGATTTAAATTTATTTGTGAGTTTCAAGTGATTTAAAATTCCCTTTTCGTCGATGAGTGCTACGTTCAGTGATTCTTGTGGAGGTAGAGTTTCGGTTAAGAGTTTCTGTTAGAAGTCGTAGTTTTCATGTTGTTATTGAAAATATCCCTGATCCATTCTTCTTCTCCTGCGGCTATGTCACACTTTTTGGCCATTTCAGCTAGGGCTCCCCAAAAATGTTCGAGAGACTCTCTGTCGCGTTGCTTACGATTTAACAAATTGTGACGTTCAAATGTGACATTTGTCTTTCTGACGAAAGCGGTTGCTAGGAATTCCCAAACTTCTTTAAATAAAATTTGAAGTATTTTTACCTTTGTAAATTATTGTCCTAGTGCGAGATACAAGATTGATTGTAATTTTTCATCGGCTTCACCCATTCTCATTCCATTAAACTTCTTGGTTTCTGTTTTAATGGATGCCGCTTCCTCCTCTTGGTAACGTTTTTGTTCTTGTATATTCCTGTCGATTCTTTATTTTCTTTGGTTATCCAATTTGCCGTCCATCGGATTTCCAAAACTTGAGGCTGAGGATGATGTCTTTCCGAAGGATTTATCAAGTTTTCGATATCTATGTTTTCTTTAGCGATAATAGCTCAATGAAAGAGATCGCTCCAGTCCTCCCAGGGAATTGCAGGACCTACTGTATGGTTCTGCCAAAATGGAGGTATTCCTCTCACGTTAGATTCGTTATTTGATTGCGCCATGATAAAATGTTACTTTGTTGTAGCTAAATCTGCTTTATACAATTAAAAGTATAAAAGAATAAAAGTGAATTAGTCTAAAGTTAAAACGTTAAAAAGTGGGAGAGCATTTTCTCCGCCGGAGAGAATGTCAAAGTGAAGGTCATAAGTAAGTGACCTGTTAGCAAGTTACGTAATAGTTGCAGTAAATGCAAATATAAAGTGAGAATCACATCATTATATTCCAGCTTTCTTAACTCATGTTTCAAACTGAATACTGTTTCAAAAGTTTTTTAGAACTAATACTGTTTTGCGGTTCCTTTCAGTCTCTACAATAAGTTAATTTGTTTTGTTCAGTTTATTATTATTATTGTTTTTGGAACAAATGGTATGTAAAGTTGAGTTAAAATAGTTATTGCGTTTCATGAGCATCAATCTCCTTTGACTTTGAAACTTGTAATGAAAACTTAGAAATGGGATTTTTCTTTCTTGTAAGTTTTTTATCTGCAGTACAATTCTCTGTTTCTTCAATGTCGAGGGCGGAGTTTCTTAATTTACAAGATCTGGTTTTTTCAGGGTAGTTTTCGATATCTCCGCAAAATATAAGCTCTGTTTTTTGTTCAACCATCAACTGTTTTATGCATTCAGTAGTAGTATCATTTTCGATGGGAGCGCAAGGTCCTGTATAAACGCTGCCCACTAGGATCATTGCCCACTGGACTTTTTTTGCTGTTAATAATTCAATCCCAATCTTCCTAATCTAATCTAGAGTCGAACTAAATGAGCTAAACATACAAAAAAAAACATCTTTTTCTGTAAGTATAAGATTTGGGATGATGTTTTTAGAGCTAAAAGTCTGTTTTCGAGGGCCGCGAGCAGAAATAAGTAATACTGGCGTTAATTTCGCGCATAGCAATTTTTTAACAGGGAGCGTTTTTTTGATTGGTTTAATCACAGAAATATAAAAAAAACAAGTTTTTTCTTCAAACAAGGCTATATTTATAGCTGTGTAGATTCGATTTTAAAACCTGAAAAAGTTCGATAACCACCTTTTTTTCTAAGTGTATGGACAAATTAGGTCCCACCATAGGCCATGCATTTTTTGCGGTAGTTTAAGTTTTAATGTGAACCTATTTTCAATGTTTTTTTTTGTTAACCTATCATTTTTTCGAGGGCTTTCATTTGATTTTATCTTTCAATCAATTAAAAATTTGCTGAATTTATTATCTTGGTAAAAATTTTATCATCAAATAAGATATTTTCAATCATATGTTTAATTTCTAAAAAAACAATGCTGTTTAAATGTAATTCGTTAACAAAATGTTTCAAAATTTAATTTGTTAATAATAAGAATATTACGCAATATTTTGGCTATATTTCTTGAATTTTTATTTTACATCTGAGCTGTAGTATATCTACAAAATGCAATTTTTTCCACTACAGTTCCAACATAAAGTGTATTTCCATCAGCAGTAAAAGCTCCTGCGCTAGAACCACTAATCAGAGATCCATCGTCCATGAAAACAGTTTCAAAGCCCCATGCACTATTTCTATCATTTCTCTTGACTCTGATCACGTGAGATGGTGAGCGAAGTTTTTCGGTGTCTGCGAAGTAGATGAACAAATCATGAAGTCTAACATGACAGCCAATCAGAACTTCGTTTTCTGAAATGACATTAATGTTGTCCGGACTCGTCGGCAAGATCAAAGTATCAACTAGTTTCAAACTTCCGTCTTTTTTATTGATTTCAAATTCGTAAAAAGCGTCGGACATTGGGTCAGTGAAAAACAGTCTGTCACCAGAAGGGGATCTCGCTATTCCATTAGGTTCCACATACCCAGTTGAAACATCAGTAGCATTTCCATTATTCCAGAAGACTATTTTACAAAACGGAATGCCCAAGTAATGACCGGTTCTTCCGACAGCAGCGTTGTAGAACTTGTCATTTGATACGTAAAATGAGTGACGTGAAATGATCGTAACGTCATTAACGTTACCCTGGATTCCAAGGTCAGACACACTCACTGATTTGTAGTGTTTCAGCTTCAGACCATTCGAAAGAGTCCAATCGAACATCTCAACGTAATCTTGGTCACTCCGATGGTTGACGACAAAAACGAGCCACTCATTTTTCTTGACTTGCATCAGATCGATCCCGTGTGGAACAAATTCTTCCTTGAAGTTTAGAAGCTCCAGATTTTCGACTTTAGTGCCAGTTATTTTGATGAGCTTATCACCCTTGTAGAGATGCGGAGTTTTGAATTTGACCGCATTTAAACCTTGAATTGATAAAAAATTTAAATTGCTTAACAATTTAATTGAGGCTATAATATTTTTCAAGGAGTAAAAAACCGATCTTTCAAAACCAAGGGCTGATTTATAAATTTTTTATTAGGGCTGCAAAACTGATTTTCTGACCTCTCTCAAAGGCGCGTTGAAAACCGAATTTTTTCTGCTAGCAAGTTTTTGATAAAAACCCACAAATATCGTTTTTGAACATTTTTGGATAGTTTTTACAAAAAAAACCGCATTTTTTCGGCGCTCAAATTGAAATTTCAGACCAAATTGATTTGCCGACCTCTCCCAAAGCACTGTAGCCATTCTATTTTTCCGTTGGAAAATTTAGATGGTTTTCAAAAAATTGAGTTTTTTCCGGCCCCCACCTCAAAATTAGAATATATTTAGATAA
Organism: Symsagittifera roscoffensis; assembly: GCF_963678635.1. Lineage (NCBI taxonomy): Eukaryota > Metazoa > Xenacoelomorpha > Acoela > Convolutidae > Symsagittifera > Symsagittifera roscoffensis. The sequence continues at coordinate 38,062,962 of NC_087062.1, forward strand.
CAAGTGGGTCAAATTTGGTATGAAAATGGGGCCTCCTCCTCCCATCAATCCACCCGATATAGTTAGAAAAACTTGAGGGTTGTTGAACCAAAAATAGATGTGTTAGAATAGTACAAAGGTGGTTAAGTGGTTGAGTCCCTGTAAGAGGCGTCCACCCGCCCCCTTACCCCTCCCTCTATCAATCCGGCCCTGTTCAAAAGTCACTTACAAGAGAAAAAACTGCAGCAGCAAAACGAAACTATATTTTGAAGAATATCAAAAGTACTAAAAAGAAAGAACAGTGTATATTGACATTGTTTTAGAAAAAAAGTTACTGTTTCATATTAAAAAATTGAAATGGAAAACTAAATACCTCCTGTGGAAGCAATGACGGATCCTCCTGGTCCCAAAGTGAGGTCCTCTGACCCTTGGTAGTCGCCTTCAAGAATCTTGCACTCCCCTGGGTGAATTATCTCCACCTCTCGCAACACCCCGAACTTGTCCACGTAGCGCCACGCCCTCTCTGCTCCAAAGAGCACAAAAAAACTCACGAGTATGAACGCTATCGGATGTCTGTGAACAGAAAAAAAATAATTATGCTCATCTCAACTTTAAAGAAATTTGTTTCTGCGATTCGCTGAGGATCTATGAGAGGCTATACAGCCTGTCCAGTAGCGGGTTTAGGGGACGCCTTTTTCCAGGGATTCGACCCCCTGCCGACCCAAAGGGTCCCTCCCCCTTAGTACTATTTTGAGATTTCCATTTGTGACTGAAGGACCCTCAAGTTTTTCTGAATTACTGATTTAGCTAACTTACTTGCTCAGAATGGTTTCCATGTTATCAACTTAGATTTGGTAAAAGCTTTCTTGGTAGAATATCGATGAGTGTCAAGATATTAGATTAAGGGTTAGGACAGTTTATGATATATACAATTTGGTTTCAAATTTACCTTATTTTGCTCCGTATAACGCCCTCCGTTGACAAGATAGTGTGTTTACCATGGAGCGTTATTTGCTCAGGTGATTTGCGCAAACTTACATTATTTCATGCAATAAATTATATTGGTTAGAAAACTGAAAGTCTTTAACTCTTTTGCTTATCTGGAATACATGCATTCGAAATATAAGCAAAAAGTAGCGCGAGAAAAACTGAGAACCCCAAAAAAACTTGTTCTCTGTCGATTGCTTTTTCTTCCGACTTTCGATACGAAAGTAACGGAATATTTGTGCTCGGGGTGGGTTTTTTTTTCTTCAGACAAATTTCGACTTTTTAACCAGCCATTTTTGATGGAATTTTTTTATATCATTCGAAAGGTATTGTTGTCTTTAGCTCAAATCTGAAAAGATATATCACCTGTGATCATTTTTTGTAAAGTTACGGGGGTTTAAAGATTGCCATTTTGGCCAATTTGGGACAATTAACGCGCGATATATTTCGCGTTATTAACGCGTAAGCGGAGAGTTAATCCGTCTAAGAAATCGTTCCAAATTAGTTGAAAGAAGCTTATTTGCCATAATTGATGTGTTACAAGGAGCGAAATCTATCCTTTTGTACTTTACATGGCGTGTGGGGGATGATTTTCATAAAAAATTTCAAATTTTAGAAAAAAAAATTTCATTTTGTTTTATTTCTTTTTTTAAAATGTTATTACTGCTCCATAAACCCTAAAAGGCAGTCGGAACAATCAGGGCATTGCCCTGATACGAGCAGTTTGTTAGCGTTTGTATCCGAACTTGATAATATGACCAGTTAACGTCATTGAATTTGATTTTTAGAAATCTGCCTTTTTATGAAGTTCGAAACATTTTAGTAGAATCGACTCACTCGCCTGTTTTGTCTTGGCAGTTTTTACCCATTTTTTGTTTGAAGCATATAATAAGGTTTTCAATAGAGTTGTACACAAATGAATGACAAAGTTTGACAAAAAAAACACACACATAGCTATTTAATTTTGAAGGAATTGGTTGTATCCACAGACACTTCTATGTTTTATAGATAAAAATTTTCACAATGCTTTTCTTGAACTGTTGGAAAAGTAAAAAAAGTTCAAATATAGGGGCCATAAGCTCAGAACAAAATTGAGCACGACGACTGCGAAGCGATCTAAAACACAGAGAGGCACTAAAAATTGAACAAAAGGATAGAATTCGCTCCTTGTAACAAATTAATTACGGCAAATAAGCTTCTTTCAACCAATTTGGAACGACTTCTGAGACGGATTATTTCTCCGCTTACGCGTTAATAGCGCGACATATATCGCACGTTAATTGTCCAAAATTAGCCAAAATGGTAATTTTTAAACCCCCGTAACGTTACGAAAAATGGTCAAAGGTAAAATGTCTTTTCAAATTTGAGCTCAGGACAACAATACCTTTTGAATGATATTAAAAAATCCCGTCAAAAATGGCTAGTTAAAAAGTCGAAATTTGTCTGATAAAAAAAACCACCCGAGCACAAATATTCCGTTAGTTTCGTATCAAAAGTTGGAACAACAATCAAATTTCAACCGAGTGCAACACCCGAGTCGAAGCAATGGACTCGTGATTCGATTTTCAAAGTCGAGAAATTGCAGTTTTGGAGGTTAAAACTTTCAACTGAGGCTGAGAAGTGGTTTTGAGTAAAACACAAAGCCTGAACAAACTGAAGTCTGATCAAGAGTGTTGAAACATAAGTCAAATACAATTTTTTCTATTTTTTTTTCTATTTCTGTGTTTTCTATTTTTTTTTCTATTTTTTAATCTATCTTTAAATCTCTCTAAATGCTTTTAGCTAATAAAAATTTGGTAATCAGCTTTAACCTAATATCAATTCACTGTGTTTTGAAAGCAAACTTAAAAGGGGGGGGGGGGAGTTCGATACCCTGCCGTTCGATACCCGGCCCCCCTTTGTACTATTTTGAGATATCCATTTCTGGCTGACTGACGACTGACTCTAAAACGTTATTTTTTGGTCAAAATGATCCATTAAAATGCTTATAAACGCCTTCCTAACCCCCCCACCCCAACCCCCAAACCCCCCCCCCCCCTCGAAAAAATTCTAGATCCCCTCACCTCGAGAAAATCCTAGATCCGCCCCTGCCAATACGTATTCCACAAAGTCGAAAGATACCCAAAAATTGACTAATTTTGGGTTAGAAAACATAATTCGAAAAATAGTATGAGCAATAAAAAACCAAAAAATTACCCAAGTAGTGGAGCAACCGACCTGGGCAAACGTACTATGTTATTTTTCTGTCAAACATTTCTGAAACGCGAAATAGTGACAACATGCTCACACAAGCTTATTTCTGGCAACTACAATCAGGAATGATTCGAAGAAAGTAACGGAAAATATATGCTTGGAGTGATTTTTAAAAACATTCCAGCTCGACCTCGGCGTTTGAAATAGTTTTCATCGATTTTTTCTATATTTGTTAAAAAAACTGATTCCCTGCGTTTCTATTTGAGAATTTCTTTTGTTTGCTTTCTTTTGTAAAATTTTTGAGGGTTTATAAATGCTATTTTTATCACTTATTTTTTTGCAAGATTCATTAATGCTCCTAACTGCACATACTCACTGCACATACCAAATAAACTGCGGAAAGTGGATAAGTAAGCCACAAACATTTCGCATGCAAACAAAACAAGACTCCTCGTATCAGGGCGCAGAATGCTCCGACTGCCTTTTAAGGTCTACAGAGCAGTAATAACATGTTTTAAAAAATGTTATGAAAAAAAAAGAAAAAAAAAGAATTATTTAAAAATTGAGATTTTTTGTAAAAATCATCTCCCACACCATCTAACAATATCTCTCAGATGGTACAGAAAATTTCCGTCAAAAACGCTTAGTTAAAAGTCGAAAAATGACTGAAAAAAAATCACAACAAGCATAAGTATTCCTCACTTTCTTCGAAAGTCGGAGCAAAAAAAGCTCAACCCCATTTTGTATACTAAACACTATTCAAGACCAATTGAAAGGCAGTTTGAAAAATCAGAGTTTTCAAAGAAAGAAAGAAACAAAGAAAAAAAGAAAGAAAGAAAGAAAGAAAGAAAGAAAGAGAGAAAGAGAGAAAGAGAAACAGTAAAAAGAGAAATTTTGCCGTTAACGTAGCTATTACTACTTCTCATTATCTAATCTAACTTAGCCAATTTTTACGAAAAAAAAATCGGGGAATTTAGGCCAAAGCATGAAAAAAAAAGCTTTTCGCTGTAATGGAAAAAGTTCTTCTTTTTAAAATGTTTTACTATTTAGGTGGTCGGAAGTTACCGTCGTATCTGCACATCAACCGGTTCTATTTATAAAATTGGTCAAGTTGTAGTCGATTGTTTACAAAGCCGGCGCAATGTTTTTCAATGTTTTTTCCAGCGTATAAAACATAACGATTTCAGGTCGACATCTGACAAACCGATCTGGAATGGTAATTTCTAAGAATTTTAGCTAAATCAAATCTCAGCTATTTTAGCTCCATCTTATTAAAAACAGCATCTTATATTTGAGGTTCTCAAACAAAAACAGCTCATAAAAAGTCTTATCAATGAATGAATTAAGGGGTATTATGAAAACGCATTAACATGAAAAATAATAAATAAAAGTATAAATGCAATAATTTTGAAACTACTCAAACACACTTTCAGTCAAATGTTAAGGCAGGGTAACATGTGCCTGAATTTTAGTTTTTTTAAAAAATCAAGTCTATGATAATTATAATTACTTATTAAATTAGTTTTTTTTTTTACAAAAACCGTTAAATAAACAACGACATAGTTTTTCAAAAAAAGTAACCATTATTAAGCATTTACTTGCCCTAATTGTGCATTAATACAAATAGCAACAAATTAGCTTTTAATATGGGGTCCATATGCTTGCGATTTTTTAAACGCAGATTAATTCGTTTTGTATAGAAACTAAGAACTATTGACCGCACATAAAATAGCAAAGTAGCCTAGTGTATCAGTCTCTGACTACAACATAAGCAACAATAGAAGAATAATTGCTTTCTTTTTATTTCAAATTTTCAGCATTGCAATTTAAAACTCAAGCAAATCATGAAAATTATTTAATTTTTTCTACCAAATGGTCTAGAAAAGCTGAAACAAGATTTTTTCCTATAGCTTTTCAGCAATTTTTTCTCGACAAACTTTAACAGTTTAACGTGTAATTTTCAATGAATTTATTATTCTTCCGCCAAATTTTGAAAACTAACAATTAAAACGCAATATATCACAATCTGAACAACTAAGTGGCAAACTAGTTAAACAACCGTTTTCAGAAGAAACAAGAATGGCCAATTTTTGTTCAAGTAGGACATAATATTTTGATCATAGTCCTAGAAAACACACAAACACTTTCCTTCATTTTAGTGTCGTTTTTTTGCATGGTGTGATAAAAGAATCTGAACAAAAAACTTCAACTTAGGCATATTCGACAAACATAGTAAAACAGGAAAAGTAAAAAGCAGTTTTTGAAGAAAAAGACAAGAAAATTAAACAAACAATTATAATTTTTTTAAACAATCAATTTTTTTCTATTCTTTTTTGTAGGAAATTTTTGTGCTTTCTAAGTTTTTGATTCTCAAAGTGGCGTTGATAAAATTCAACAAGACTGCTCGTATCAGGGCAAAGCCCTGAAGGTTCCGTCTGCCTTTTAAGGTTTATGGAGCAGCAATAACATTAAAAAATTCAATGAAATAATACAAAATGAAAAAAAAATTTTTTTTATAAAATTCATCCCCCACACGCTATATAAAGTACAAAAGGATAGATTTCGCTACTTGTAACAAACCAATTATGGCGCGTCAATTGTCTCAAATTGGGAAAAATGGCAATTTTTATACCCCCATAACTTAACAAAAAATGACCACAGGTGAAATATCTTTCTAAACTTAAGCTCAGTACAACAATACTTTTTGAATAATATAAAAAAATCCCGTCAAAAATGGCTTTTTAAACAGTCGAATAGTCTGCATTGGCTGTACTTAACTGCTGGTTAACCGCTCCTTGTAACAAATTAATTACGGCAAATAAGCTTCTTTTAACCAATTTGGAACGATTTCTAAGACGGATTAACTCTCCGCTTACGCGTTAATAGCGCGACATATATCGCACGTTAATTGTCCCAAATTGGCCAAAATGGTAATCTTTAAACCCCCGTAACGTTACGAAAAATGGTCAAAGGTAAAATGTCTTTTCAAATTTGAGCTCAGGACAACAATACCTTTTGAATGATATTAAAAAAAAATCCGTCAAAAATGGCTAGTTAAAAAGTCGAAATTTGTCTGATAAAAAAAAACCACCCGAGCACAAATATTCCGTTAGTTTCGTATCAAAAGTTGGAACAACAATCAAATTTCAACCGAGTGCAACACCCGAGTCGAAGCAATGGACTCGTGATTCGATTTTCAAAGTCAAGAAATTGCAGTTTTGGAGGTTAAAACTTTCAGCTGAGGCTGAGAAGTGGTTTTGAGTAAAACACAAAGCCTGAACAAACTGAAGTCTGATCAAGAGTGTTGAAACATAAGTCAAATACAATTTTTTCTATTTTTTTTCTATTTCTATATTTTCTATTTTTTTTTCTATTTTTTAATCTATCTTTAAATCTCTCTTTATGCTTTTAGCGAATAAAAATTTGGTAATCAGCTTTAACCTAATATCAATTCACTGTGTTTTGAAAGCAAACTTAAAAGGGGGGAGTTCGATACCCTGCCGTTCGATACCCGGCCCCCCTTTGTACTATTTTGAGATATCCATTTCTGGCTGACTGACGACTGACTCTAAAACGTTATTTTTTGGTCAAAATGATCCATTAAAATGCTTATAAACGCCTTAATCTATCTTTAAATCTCTCTAAATGCTTTTAGCTAATAAAAATTTGGTAATCAGCTTTAACCTAATATCAATTCACTGTGTTTTGAAAGCAAACTTAAAAGGGGGGGGAGTTCGATACCCTGCCGTTCGATACCCGGCCCCCCTTTGTACTATTTTGAGATATCCATTTCTGGCTGACTGACGACTGACTCTAAAACGTTATTTTTTGGTCAAAATGATCCATTAAAATGCTTATAAACGCCTTCCTAACCCCCCCACCCCAACCCCCAAACCCCCCCCCCCCCCCCCCCCCCCCCTCGAAAAAATTCTAGATCCCCTCACCTCGAGAAAATCCTAGATCCGCCCCTGCCAATACGTATTCCACAAAGTCGAAAGATACCCAAAAATGAACTAATTTTGGGTTAGAAAACACAATTCGAAAAATAGTATGATCAAAAAAGAACCAAAAAACTACCCAAGTAGTGGAGCAACCGACCTGGGCAAACGTACTATGTTATTTTTCTATCAAACATTTCTGTAAGGCGAAATAGTGACAACATGTTCATACAAGCTTATTTCGACTATTTAGACAAAATCCGCTAGGGAAAACAAGCATCCTTCAACCAATTTGGAACGATTTCTAAGACGGATTAAATCTCCGCTTACGCGTTAACAGCGCAAAATATATTGCGCGTTAGTTTTTCCAAATGTGCAAAATTGACAGTATTTAAACCCAAATAACTTTACAAAAAATGATCACAGGTGAAATATCTTTTCGCAGTTGAGCTCAAGACAACAATATCTTTTGTATGTTATGAAGAAATTCCGTCAAAAATGGCTAGTTGAAAAGTCGAAATTTGTCTGATAAAAAAACCACACCGAGCACAAATATTCCGTTACTTTCGAAACAAAAATTTGGACAAAAGCAGCATCTACTGTTTGAACTCAACTGCTGTTAAAGAAAACAAACAATTGCAATTCATAACTACAAAATAAACAAGACTGCACGTATATCAAGGCCCAGCCTTGAATATTCCGACTGCACTTAGGGCCAATTGAAAAGTTTTTTGATTGACAAAATAATCGAGAAAAAAGAAGGTTTTTATTGTTTATACATTTGATCCCCCATACGCTATGTAAGTACTAAGGGCGTTTTAGCGCCTCGTGTTGTAATAAAAGGATTCAATTGCTGGCCTCAATTCAATTTGGAACGCACTAATTCGCCTCTTACGCGTGTTATAGAGTACGCAAACATCGCACTTTAATTACGCCAATTTGATCAAATTAGCAGTTTTCAAACGCCCGTAACTTTACATAAACTGATCACAAGTAAAATTTGAGTAAAGTTTTTTTCATTTGAGCTAAAAATAACAATATCTCTCAGATGGTACAGAAAATTTCCGTCAAAAACGCTTAGTTAAAAGTCGAAAAATGACTGAAAAAATCACAACAAGCATAAGTATTCCTAACTTTCTTCGAAAGTCGGAACAAAAATAGCTCAAACCCATTTTGTATACTAAACACTATTCAAGACCAATTGAAAAGCAGTCAGAAAAATCAGAGATTTTAAAGAAAGAAAGAAAGAAAGAAAAAAAGAAAGAAAGAAAGAAAGAAAGAAAGAGAGAAAGAGAGAAAGAGAAACAGTAAAAAGAGGAATTTTGCCGTTAACGTAGCTAATACTACCTCTCATTATCTAATCTAACTCTGTCAATTTTTACGAAAAAAAAATCGGGGAATTTAGGCCAAAGCATGAAAAAAAATGCTTTTCGCTGTAATGAAAAAAGTTCTTCTTTTTAAAATGTTTTACTATTTAGGTGGTCGGAAGTTACCGTGGTATCTGCACATCAACCGGAAAAATAATAAATAAAAGTATAAATGCAATAATTTTGAAACTACTCAAACACACTTTCAGTCAAATGTTAAGGCAGCGTTACATGTGCCTGAATTTTAGTTTTTTTCAAAAATCAAGTCTAAGATAATTAAAATCACTTATTAAATTAGTTTTTTTTTACAAAAACCGTTAAATAAACAACGACATGGTTTTTCAGAAAAAAGTAACCTTTATTAAGCATTTACTTGCCCTAATTGTGCATTAATACAAATAGCAACAAATTAGCTTTTAAAATGGGATCCATATGCTTGCGATTTTTTAAACGCAGATTATTCCGTTTTCTAAAGAAACTAAGAACTATTGACCGCACATAAAATAGCAAAGTAGCCTAGTGTATCAATCTCTGACTACAACATAAGCAACAATAGAAGAATAATTGCTTTCTTTTTAATTCAAATTTTCAGCATTGCAATTGAAAACTCAAGCAAATCATGAAAATTATTTATTTTTTTTCTACCAAATGGTCTAGAAAATTTGAAACAAGATTTTTCCTCTAGCTTTTCAGCAGTTTTTTCTCGACAAACTTTAACAGCTTAACGTGTAATTTTCAATGAATTTATTATTCTTCCGCCAAATTTTGAAAACTAACAATTAAAACGCAATATATCACAATCTGAACAACTAAGTGGCAAACTAGGTAAACAACCGTTTTCAGAAGAAACAAGAATGGCCAATTTTTGTTCAAGTAGGACATAATATTTTGATCATAGTCCTAGAAAACACACAAACTCTTTCCTTCATTTTAGTGTCGTTTTTTTTGCATGGTGTGATAAAAGAATCTGAACAAAAAACTTCAACTTAGGCATATTCGACAAACATAGTAAAACAGGAAAAGTGAAAAATAGTTTTTGAAGAAAAAGGCAAGAAAATTAAACAAACAATTATAATTTTTTTAAACAATCATTTTTTTTCGATTCTTTTTTGTAGGAAATTTTCGTGCTTTCTAAGTTTTTGATTCTCAAAGTGGCGTTGATAAAACTCAACAAGACTGCTCGTATCAGGGCAAAGCCCTGAATGTTTCGACTGCCTTTTAAGGTTTATGGAGCAGCAATAACATTAAAAAATTCAATGAAATAAAACAAAATGAAAAAAAAATTTTTCTAAAATTTGAAATTTTTTATAAAAATCTTCCCCTCACACGCCATATAAAGTACAAAAGGATAGATTTTGCTACTTGTAACAAACCAATTATGGCGAATAGGCTTCTTTTAACCAATTTGGAACGATTTCTTAGACGGATTAACTCTCCGCTTACGCGTTAATAACGCGAAATATATCGCGCGTTAATTGTCCCAAATTGGCCAAAATGGCAATCTTTAAACCCCCGTAACTTTACAAAAAATGATCACAGGTAAAATATCTTTTCAGATTTGAGCTAAGGACAACAATACGTTTCGAATGATTAAAAAAAATTCCATCAAAAAAGGCTGGTTAAAAAGTCGAAATTTGTCTGAAGAAAAAAAAAACCCACCCCGAGCACAAATATTCCGTTACTTTCGTATCAAAAGTCGGAACAAAAATCTAATTATACTTGAGCTAAACTAAAATTGTTACCGAGTTAAGTGTAAATAAGATATTGTAAGCGGTCTAAATTAAGCATACATAAGCATGCTCGCTCGCTTTACTCGCTCAAAATTAGACAAAAATCAAAAACTTCGACCCGGTTTTTCTCCACACTGGGATTGTTTTTTTTTTGTTATTTTGTTAATAGCGTTCGAATCGCTATTAAAAGAGTGGTAAATGATAGATAACTTGATCAATTCCAATAATTATTTGTGGTAACTGAGTTTGCGTCATACAAAACATGCGAATACAAATTTCCTATCATTTTCAATGGTCGTAACAACGAGGCAAGCTACTTTGTCTCAAGTTACGTTTTTTTAACTTAATCTATCATTGTATCAACATTTAATTAAATGTGCCAATATATTTGACATGTGTTAGGTAAAGTGTGTTTGTGTGCGTGTATTCAAGTGTATGTGCCTGCTACTGAAAAAAAAATGTATAATTTTTGCGAAGTTCCATCACTTTTTTTGAAATCAAATACAACTTCATAGACAACGAAGGACAGTCAGAAATTCAAGGTTTTGCCCTTTATTACGAGCAGTTTTACTGATAACTTGAATCGATAATATGGAGCAAAAAAGATGGCTATTAGCTCACTTAAACGGAAAGTTTCAAGCGACAGAACTCAAAAATTACTAAAATCAAGTTGGAACTCGGAGTGTACCGACTGCTTTTTCAAGTATCTGAGGTATTTTTTTTGCTGAAACCATAATCTCGGAAAATCTCGGAAAATCTTGTCACAACCAGGGGCGGATCTAGGATTTTCTCGAGGGGGGGGGGGGGCGCAGATATTGATTTTCCGAGCTCTCCTAGAGCACTAAAAAGACGCTGTTTTGGCCAAATTTTCTGCGCCGCAGGCTAATTTTTGAAAAAAACAAGTCAAAAAAGCCGTTTTTGGGCATTTTTTGGAAAACTTTGACCAAAAAATCGCGTTTTTTTGGCGCGCGCTCCCCCTCAAAGTTAGTATATATTGGCGCCAAAGGCGCCTTTACAAAAATTTTAGGGTCGGTCGGCCAAAAATCGATTTCTTAAAAAGTACCAAAGGGGGGACCCTTTGGGTCGGGAGGGGGTCGAATCCCTGAGGGGGGGGGGGGGGGGGCGTCCGCGTCTTGATTTCGTTTTACCAAAACGTTTGTAAAAATACAATCAGTAGACGTGCTTACTAAATATAGCAGCAATCTAGTCCAGATCATCTTAGGTGAATAGGTATAATATTTTGCATACATCGTTGAATAAAGTAATTGTTGGTGGTAAATATGACCATTTTTAAACAACGCTCAAATTCAGTCACGTTTGGTAGATAGTTGAGTCACAGTGACTTCAGAAATTACTTATAGCTTTCGTTAGAACTTCTTTCGTTAATTCTTAAAGTAGATTTATACTTCAAAATTGAGCTTTTTGTTGTCAAAAATCCATTGTTCATCCGATTACAAAGCAGAAAATTGTTGGATAATATATTTTATACCAAAGCAGTCTTTTATAACCTAGCTATAGCTGTGTTTACAGACGAGATAAATTAGCGACAACTAACACTGTTCGCACACACTATTCTTGTTATGCCCAACGTTTGCGCAGTGGAGGGAACGGAGTAAGCGCAAGCTAGATGCCAAAGCCTTCCGTAGGCGCAACTACGACCTTATAATTCGACCAATGCGACTTAAGTTATTTAATTTTTGACCGGTGAAACCAAAAGTGTTTATATTTGAACAAAAAACAGCTTATGAGTTATAACCGAAGGTGGTTAACTCATAGAGTAATTTCGGATAGGGTACACCGTCTGCTCGTCACGCTATCTTATTTTCGGCCGGATAGACTCGTGCAACTTCTTAGTCTAATACCGATCCTAATCTTACTCTTATATCTACTAGTCTCAGGGTGTTTAACTAGTCTCTGCTAGGCTCAATAGATCTAGAGTATACTGGCTTATTGCGGCAGCTGAAGTTCTCTTGGAGAGGCAACTAATTTCTAAGTTAAATTCAAATCTCTCTGGTGCTGAAATTACAAGTAATTTCAGCACTTACAAATAAGTGGGTTGTTAGTTGGATGGATTATGATTGGTTAATATTAAATATTTTACAGTGGTAAAATATCTAATTTATCCAGTAATAAAATGTAGTTTAGATCAGGTTCCACTTAGGAAGAAACCCAAATATAAACAAGGATAGCCGGTTGCTGTGCAAGTAGCACAGAATGTTCCGACCACGATAAGAAAACTACAAATAAAATTGTTTTTTTTTCTCTATCTAGTGTTGTTTTTGTGCGTTGTGTGATGAGAGAAATATACAAACGCCGCCTTAAACCAGTTTTCCGTTTAGTTAAAGCAAGTTTTCTAGGTACCAAAATAAAATGAACGTTATTCGATTGCTCTAATCGCTCAAAACTCGATTGAAAGGCATAAACTTCAAATCGGCTTTTCGTGACACTGTCAGAAAACATTGAAAAAATTGTTACATGTCGTCCAAATCACAATTGAAAGGGCTTTATGGTGATATATCAATCAACCAATTTCCTACATTTTTGTGGCACCTGATTTTGCGAAGAAAACAAAAAGTAAAACAAAAAAGAAAAAACTAAAACAAACCTTAAAACAAAGTTGATCCCCATTTTTAATGGTCGGAATAATTATGCCCTTCACTTGGTATTTTGTGGCAATGCTAAGCCAGTGCACATTCAAAAACGCTCATTCATTGGAATAAGAATGCGTCGTAGCATTTTTTGTTTCAAATAAGAATGCCCAATGAAGCGGAAGTTTTGTATAAGTTTGCTACAAGAAATTCAATCATACAAAAAAATTTGTAATTCTAACAGTATTATTTGCCATTTGATCAACTATTTTCTTCTGCGGGAGTTTTGCATATAATGTACTAGATTGATCCTCCTGAAAAATCTTCTTCGCAATTAACATCTAACCGGGAATATTTACTGCTCAATTCATAAATCTGATCTACCCGCACTGAGGTTCGATGTATGATAATCCATTATAATGGATTTTCATGGTCTGATTCTATAAAACATTTATAAAAATGATTATAATGGATTAATAAATTGAACAAAAAAAATCAGTTTAAACCATTATAATAGATTATAATGGATTATGACGGACCATAATGGATTAGATTGAATTATAATGGGTTATAATGGGTCATAATGAACTACGATGCATATTTTTTTTACGCAAGAGCCGAATTTTTCAAAAATGTTCTGTATTATTTCAAAAGTTGAACACTGCAAACGTTAAATTGAGATTTACATTTGGCTTGTAAATTTTGTTGTATTATTTTTTCTCATTGTTTTGTTATTTGGTCTATCACAGGCCCTTGTTCATTCACCCCATACTTATGCCTGGCAGTCTTACTTCCTCCATTTGCCACCCAAATTACGCCCTTTACAAACGTTTACCACCCACCACCCATCTCACCACCTATTCCACTCACCATCAAACCACCAACACTTGGTGGTGGAGGAGGTTTCCGAGAGTTCGGCAAGGTGGGGGTAAACTGCGAGGGGAGGGGGGGGGGGGTAAACTGGGGGGAGTAAAAGGTGGGGGTGAGAGGGGACTCCCGGGGAGGGAAGTTAACGGGGGGGGGGGGGGGGGGTAACTGGGAAGGAGATTTAAACTGTGGGGGGAGTAAGCTGGGGAAGGGATGTTAAACTGTGGTGTGAGGGCTTAAACTGTGGAATGTGGTTTGGTTTAGGTAAATTAAGGAGGATGAGGGGGGTATAAACACGGGGAAAAATAAATTGGGGGAAGGGGTGAACATGAGTGGAGAAAAAGAATCCTGGGTTGACCTCCACAGACCGAAAATGCTAATCAACAAAGTCTTTGAAAAAATACTAGTCATACAAATTTCATACATTTGCTAAAATGGTGTCATCGAATTTTCAAAGAACTTTTTTCTTGTTTTAGCATATATGGAAATTGTATGACCAGCATTTTTTTGATGGCAAAAACAAATCTTTCTGAAGTAATTTTGAAATTTTTCCAGAAGTTTTTTCATTTTTTTTCAACCGCAAATCGAAATTTGTACTCAAATAAACATTTTCCTAACAAACGTTTTTTGCACGCAAAACTTGATTTTTTGTTTGCATAACGTAGTTCTGCATACACAAAAAATGGGAATTTTTTCCGTTTCTGGATAACATTTTTTTCTAAAACGCTAAAAATTCGTTTTTTTTTTGTATTGCACGTTTTTGTGTGCCTTGATCTGATAATTTATTGCAATTTTTGTATTGCACGTTTTGTCTGATAATTTAAAAATTCAAATTTTAGAAATAATCATTATGAAAAATTACTCTTATTCAAGTTAGGTTGTTTCCAGTGCAATGAAAATGCAAGACGGTCAAATTTTTGGTTACTCTAAATTTGGGTAAACCATGGTTTTTGTCACTTCTGTTCAGTCACTTATGATTAGCACTTTCCTTATATGAAAATGGCAAGACTAGCGTTTTTGGTCAACCTGGGATGGCAGATGGGATTAAGCAAACGATATAAATTTAAGTAGGTTTAGAATTCGAGTAGACCATAAATTTTGTACAGATTATGATCCATTATAATCCATTATAATGGATTTTAATGCGAAAATTTTGTACAGATTATGATCCATTCTAATCCATTATAATGGTTTTTAATGGATTATAACCGATTTAAAATTTTGGAAAAAAAATGAATATAATGGATCACAATCGATTGTGTGGTCCCAAAGTGTAATTATAACCAATTATAATGGCAAAATTCCTGACCACAAAAGTGGAACCTCATTGCGGATAGAGACTTTTAAATGCGCAGTATTTTTTGCTTGATATTTTTAAGAAAACCTTATTTCTCTTGAAAAATTATAGTGCAATTTTCCACGGCTTTATGTTTTGACCTTGAGTTTCATTATAGAACCTGTGCGAATATGGATTTAGGTTTGCTACAAATCGTTAATTGTTACGAGTTATCGCTCAACAAATTTATACAGAGGACTAAAAAGGTAAGATCCATTTTCAAATTTCAGTTTTAAAAAATTAATAAGTTTTCGTGAGTCTTTCAACTGTTTTATTACACTGTTGTCAGAGGTTACCAAAAGCTAACTGCAGAGCAAAAAAATCAGTTGTCCAAAATAATTCGACTTAGAGAAATACATTTATTGTAATTGCAATTAACAGAAGTTTGCAATGAAAACTGTAAGATAGAACTTCCAGCAATTAGTGGCAAACTATTAATTGTGCCAAACCTTGCTCATAGTAGCGTTGCTTACTTTCTGATTTCCGAGGTAACTGATATAAAATTTGTTAACGGGATGGTTTTTTCTCCATACAAATTTTGAAACTGTATTTAGGAGATTTTGACTGATTTTAAAAAGCTTAAAAATATTGATGTTTTGAGCTTAAAATCAAAAACATATTTTACCTGAGATTGTTTTTCGCAAAATTACGGAGGCTCGAAAATGTCCAATTTGGAAATTTTGGTGGGATAATCAATGCTCTTGTTTAACATTAAAGCGTAAATTATGCCGGCTCAGAAAACAATCGAATTTTATTGAAGCAAACTAAATAGTCCAAATAACATTTTTCTGAATAATGAACATATCATTTTGTCCTTGACATTGCATTGCATGTCGGGAAGAAGATACGCAAAAAAAATCTGAAAGTTTCAAGTTTTCTTTTCGAAATTCATTTTTGCTACTGCAGATAACCTAAGTGTCAGTCGGAAAAATTAGAGCTCTAAGCAAACCGTTGAGATTAAATATTTTACCCAACTGTTCTAATGTTACCTGCAAAAAAGACTGTTCTCCGTTTGTTTCTGTTTCTCGGCCCAAAACGGGAGCCAATTCTGTGAAGCAGCGAGAATCGTACGAAAACTGAAAACGTTCTCCTAAGCTAAATAGTTTCACTCTCAAGAACCTCGGAAGCTATTGGGTCTAATATATAACGAAAATTGAAGGAAGTTAATAAATTATCATATTTATTGGCCTGAAAATAGAGCGATTTCAATTTGCTAGTTATGGCTTCGGATTTGAATAGAACCGAATTTCCATCTGATGAGCTTACCATTTTACCTCGTAGTTTCAAAAGTCTCGACAATCAGAGTAATTTCGAAGCCTCCGGTAGCGTTAACTTCTCTGTTCAGCAGATAAAATCATTACGCATACCAGGATATTATCTGAACCAACTCCCCTCAGATGAAAGGGAGATTGAAATCTACGATATGAACAGAAAACTGTACGACAGCAAAGCCTTCCCACTCGCTAATCTCTTTATTCCAACAGCCGAGGGGTCGTACATGGACCGCATAATAGTAATTAAAAAAATCGAAAATGTCACTCACAATACCTTTGAGCAAACGAAAATGTCCATGTTATCACATGTGAAGGAAATTAAGGCCGTTTTCGAAAATCTGCTTCTTGATTTTAACGAATCACCAGATCAAGTACCGATTAATTTCGTCGTTTGGTCAAAAGCGAAGATAGAAAATGATGCCTTTGTTGAAAAATTAACCGAAGATCTGCACAATCATCTTACCAATGATTCAAAGAGCTCAATTTTCGAAATGAGAGCCGCTTGTGTTTTGAACAAAGACTCCATTGAAGTTCGCCGCAAAATTTTACTTCAACCAATAAACTCTTGCTCTTCCCCAAATCGTCTGCTTCAAGCCCTTGTCTTTAAAGTTCCCTCCGAGACCAGGTTCCAAATAACACGAAGACTCTTCAATTGCGCGGGCTCCAAACCAATCACTCTCAACGACATAGAGTGTACACTTAATCTTTTTAAAACGTATTTCCCTCGAACAGAAAACTGCTTAGAAATGTTGCCCGACTTCGACAGAATTTGTGAAAACTTACTTGGAAAAATAATCGATTGTTCTCTTTCAGATGAAGCCAATCTTTATTTGGGAGAAGTGAAAGATTTCCAGCAAAAAGTGATCTCGCATTTGAAGAAACCTAGAGGTCTGCTGATTCATGGGTACAAGGAACACCATTTGAACCAAGTGCTGAGACAACCCTGCAACTGTTTCTTCGAATTTGATTGGCTTTTAGTGGGCAATGGCTTGTTCACTATTTTCGAAGTGGGCCGAAGCAAAAATCCATCTTCGCCAATATCTACCGCTATGAACAAGCTATCAGATGAGAAAAGTTTGCGGCAAAAGCACATGATGCAGAAAATTGTTTACTTTTTTCTCAGAGAAACTTCGAAGTTGTCCGATGACGAATTGAAAGAAGTTGTCCAGAAATCAGTTAGATTAGTGATAGTCTTCACAAATACTACCAAAGGAGCCCTTCAGGAGAGCATTGACAAAACTAAATCACTGAAGAAGTTGAAAATTATGAAAAATAAACAAATCTTGATAATGACTGGCGAAAACGCAGATATACTCAATCATACAATAAGCACTCCTGTATTAAAGTTGTTTGAACTTGATGCAAATTTTCAACTTCAGGTGTCTGCATTGAGCACCGATGATTTATTCAGCTCTGACGTTGCGCGAGACTTGAGTTTGAGCGAGGAAAGTGGTAAACTGATAAAACATATTAGCGCCATTTTGTCTTTCTCATATCTACTCAACTTTGACAATAGTCACCCAAGTTCGGACCTAGATCTCCCCGTCAAGTGCCCCCTAGGAGTCGATGACCGACTTTCGAAAGAAATCAAAAATGCAGCACCTGGCACTTCACATCTTGACATCGTACTGAGTCCCCAGCAACACAGATTACTAGATGAAAACCCCAAGAAAATGTTCCTGGTTGGAGAACCTGGCACGGGAAAAACTGCAGTTTTGCTGGCAAAAGCATTTTATGCAGCAGTGAACGAAGATGATGTCAAACATGTTATCATAAGCTTCCCGTCAGAAAAGACGGAATTCAAGGAGTTAATTGTCAACTTATCCGAAAGTCAAAATATTCCCCCAGAAGCAAAAAAGAAACTGAAGTTTTTTACTTTGGACCAATTAGCGCACATAGCCGAAGCTCATATGCCGCTCAACAAGTTGAACGAAATGACAACAAACCATATTAAGCTGTTCATTAAATTAGAATCAAAAGAAAACAAGGTTCTGCTCTAATAGTTCTTGTTTTCGCAGAGGCGTTTTTTGTCAAAATAAAAGATTGCTAGTTGGCCGGAAAGCCAAACTCTAAAGTGAACACAAATAAGAACGAGGATAGCCGGTTACAGTCCAAGTAGCACAGAATGTTCCGACCATAGTCTTAACAAATACAGCAAAGTTTTTTCAAATTATTGTCGTTTTTTTTCCGGCGTGGTGTGATAAAAAAAAACTGGAGATTAAGTATATTCGACAGTCATAGTAAAATACGCAAATTGAAAAACAATTTTGAAGAAACATGACCAGAAAAACAAAAAACAATCAGAAAAAAATTTCTTCAATTTTTTTGCATTTTATTCTGATTTTTTTGAAAATTTTGATTCCAAAGGTGCTCTAAAATACTAAAAAAAACTAATGTTAATCGAGTGAAACTAAGTTTTTACATGTTGAATTCAGTCATTGCAAGCCACTGAAATAAGCTATTGTAAGCCTGCTCCCTCGGTTTATTCACTCAAATTAAGACGGAAATTTAGGGTAAATATCTCCCTTGTTTTGATTATGGGAGAACCAGCAAACTGACCCGATGTCAACAGCTCTTCGTATATCCCACTATACCGTTTATCACACTTCCAATTCCTTAATCCTAACCTACTTCCAAAATCATATACCGTTTATCAAACTCCCGAATCTCTGGTATGATTTTTTACGTACAAACAAATGACAAGTTTATTTGAAGTTTTTGCTGCGATTTCCGTAAAATTTTTGTTCTCAATAATTTCTCTTAGAGATCAACTTGTTGAGCATAGCCATGTCAATGTCCTACCAGATTCAAAGTTTTCTGTGACAGACTTGCATAAATCTATACTACTAATGGACGAATTGTATTTGGAATCAACTGACACTTTAACGGAGCAAGACCAATTTCATATGAGATATCTTGAATGCTGTTACCATGCCAAACAATGCTGGATAACTAACCTCGTGGCAGGTCAACATACAGTGCAGAAAAAGCTCAGCCAAAAAACGATGCTTCCTAATTTCCAAATCAAAACCCTCAATGTTTCTTTCCGAAGTGCACATCACATTAGCACTTTCTCCACAAATTTCATACATAAGTCCAAAGATTTTACTCGGACAAGTGTTCGAATTCCTGGATGTTTGACATCGAAACAAACAAAAATTGCTCTGCAAAAAATATCCTCAGCTGCTGATTTAGTTTTGAATGACGAAAACAACACAAGACTATGCTACGGCTCAAATAGACGGGCACTCGTGTTTAGCGATAAGCCAGAAGTTTGGAAAGAACGATTTGAATCGGAACCTTTAGTCAAACTTACAATAGTATCTCCTCGAACAAACTTCACTTCAGCGCCTTATACTGGTTGCGAGGCTTGGTCAGTAATCATCATAGTAGATGATTTGCCTCATGAAATTCATGACAAGAGGACCTTCGGAGTCCTGAATTTGGCCATCACAAGAGCGCAATATGAAGTTTGCATCTTTGCTGCAGATTCTGTTTACAAGCGAATTGAGAACTTTCTAGAAGAAAATGAATGTTATTGGGAGAACATTCTGATTGATGCCGCTAATCACACCCAAATAGATCTCAGTTTTCTGCAGCCTTGTAGTAAGTGGGACAAAAAAACTAGAGACTTTGTGGTAAAATTATTCCAGATTTCAATAATGAATTCCAATACGACGCTATTTGAGAAACTTCTGGACTTGTATCCAGGTGAAGACGGAAAAAAGCATCTCCCGATCCAAAAGATAATTTCGGCCTTTGATGGTCAAAAAACGGATGCGTTTGTGAAGGTGATGTCTGACCGTGTAGGGAAACAGTTCATTCAGTTGCTTACATACTCTATAATGGCAGAATGGATCCCCTTCTTAGACAGACTGGAAACCGTTCCAAAAGCATCAGGTTAGGCCACACCAATGATTTACAAAGAATTTCTACACTATACGTCATTTTATAGCTGCTCTTAAAAAGGTTGGGTGTAAAAAGGGTGGCTGCCACGATCGCTGCCACGAAAACTCGCAACAAAACACAACAATCAAAGCTCAAGGAAAAAGACGCAATTTGCAAGGTTGAAAATAAGTGTAGAACGCGGCATTGGCAAGTAGCGGCCGCTTGCTCTGCTTCATTTTACATTCGACACGATTAGTGTATGCGCATGAATTAGTGTCTAGCACTCTATCTGATAAGAGAAAGTTTCGTCTTTTGTTGCGGAGTTGTCGTATTACGGTTACGACGATCCCTGTCGTATGTTTCTTTTTCAGACAAACTTTCTTTGTGTGATTAGATATGGCGGAGGCTTCTATAATTGTTGGAAACTACAAGTCTATTGTTGACTGGTATTTCGAGAGACTAGGATCACGGATATTCAAGATGTTCATCAAAAACTGGGGGCGTCTTTTGTATGCAGCATGCTATACTGGAGATCCCAAAGCAGTAGAGTGGGCACTCCATATCTTTGACAGGTTAGTTGATATTGTAAGGGCGAGAAGGTAAAATCTAAAAGTGACGAACGAATCGCGGCATTAAAGGAATTAAGTTCCTGAGAGCATAAAAATCGTTCTGCTGTTTTGATTAAAGAGAACTTTCTAGATTTTTGAACAAAAAGCAACCACATCTTCCAGAAAGCTGAGAGCAACGATGGATTTCAACTAGAAGCAAAAGGTTGTGTTATGAGACTTGAATTAATTTGATATACGTTTCATCAGATAAAACGAGGTTTCTTTTAGTTTGTCATTTTTTGCTGAGCTTTTTTTGCTCTTCAAAATCCAATCCAACCCATGGGTAGCATTTTCGTTCGCACCAAGACTGCTCAAAATGCAAGAGCAATAATAGAGCACAAACGAGTTGGAGCTTTTAGCGTTCGTCTGGTCCTGTGCTAAAATAGGTAATAAGTTCTGCGCTAATATTTAATAGGTAATAAGTTCGAAGTATTAAAATGTTATTTGAACGATCAAAAAGCCATCGTATCAGCTGTGAAAACGAACAGAGGAAATATATCTTACCAATCTCGTTTATTACGACGAGTGAACTGGCTGTTACATTTTGAATTCGAGGTCAATCATTTTGCAGGCTCTAAATTAGGTATTGTCGATTTCCTTTCACGACACCCATCCTCAGAAGCCCCCAAACCTTCAAAACTTGATGAAAAATTTAATATTAAACCAATCAAAAAGTTGTTTGAAGCATGTGATAACATTGGGAAGATGGTCCAATTGGAAAAATCACATCCTTCATCAGAAAAAGACACTTCAGCTACATCTTACATATCACCGGCGTCATATCCCAATTCAACACCGACAGTTTCAGATACCCGGCTTGCAAGTCTGGCATCTAAACTGAAGTTATTAGCAAAATAAAAGATCACAACTATTCATCAGTTTTTGCGATACTTCGAATTTCAGAGCTATAGTCACAAAACAAGCGAAAAGAGCAGATATCCAAGCTCCAGGGCTGTCGCACATTTCGGACCCGATTGTTGATCTAACCAGTTTATCGGCAAGTTCCGGAGGGGTTATTCGTCTTTCTATGGCAACCAAGAAGCCAACTTCAACCTATCAGCAGGATGCAAATCAGAGAGTCAACCAGCAATTCCCAGTGGATAGCTCGCTTCTGCCGAAACAGGCTATTGCTGTCAAGAAGTCTATGCCTATGATTACTAAATCTCCTCCAAAAATAGATATCATTCCAGATATTTCAGAATTAGCACCAGAATCGCCGGATGATGATTTAGTCATTGGACCGAACAAGAAATCTCAACAGAGCCCAATAACATTCTAAAAACCAACCATCTCACCGGAGTCAAGCTCAATCAAATCGAGTCAGGACCAAAATTACAACATGTAAACATCTTCTAGATCGCCCGGAAGAAATAAAAGACAGATGCAATTTTAGGCAGTTCAGTTAGATATTAGTAAAGGAAGTTTCGGAAGCGAACACAACAGGAATCAGAGACTCCAAACCAGCATCGCCAGAGGAACTGAAGTTAAAAACTTCACTGAGAAGAAAAATTAGAGTCTACCTAAAAAATCTAACGAAAACTGAAAGTCTAAAACTTACCTAATTATATTCATATTTATACAGTTTCCTAATTTGCAATCTGGAAGTTTTCCCTAGAGGGGGAAGTGTCACGCTGCGTAGCCTTAGATAGAAACATAGACTAGTCTACGTCATTTTATAAGACAGTTTAAAAAAATTGTTCTGAGTTGTTAATTTGGGGCAGGTATCCCAAACTTGACAGATTGTTGAACTAAACTTTGACGTGTGAACCTAACGCTTTTGTTTTGTTGAAAAATTCCGTTGCAATCTACTTTTGAATTATATGACCAAGCATATCGAATCTTAACTAATGTGAACTTCTTACTGACATAAATTTCATTACTTTAATTTTTGTTTATTAGAAACTCAATAGCAGTTAACTATTTCACACCCTCATCAAAAAAAGTTTAGATCCACTTTTCACTACGTTGCTAAGCTATTTTTGTACTTTGCGTAGGATGCAGAAGAGTTTCAGATTCTTTAGTTTTTTTATTTTAAAAATCTATTGAAATTTTTTCCATGAAAAACTATTTCATAGATGTTGAAAGACTGAGTATAAACAGCAAAAAATTCTGACCTGCCTTTTTTCTCGGCGCAGTGAAAGCATTTTTTGATTTGCTTGGTATCCAAATCACGACTCAAATGGCTTCAAAATTATACCAGTACGACTAA
This sequence comes from Symsagittifera roscoffensis, assembly GCF_963678635.1. Lineage (NCBI taxonomy): Eukaryota > Metazoa > Xenacoelomorpha > Acoela > Convolutidae > Symsagittifera > Symsagittifera roscoffensis. Next base: position 38,085,926 of record NC_087062.1, read on the forward strand.
TTTTTGAGCGTTTTTTTGAAGCACATAAAACCGCACGAAGATAAAAAGCACTCTATGCCATATTTCCTTCTTTCTTTGTGAGTAATAGAAACTAAAAAAAGTGGTTGTAGAAATATTCTGTGCCTATTGTGCAGCAACTGAGTGTTCCTGCTGGTCACATTTGTCATTTCGATTTCAGACTGGACCTCGAAGACCAAAAAAAGAAGGAGTTGTCGGGTCTGTACCCTCTGTTAAACAGAGGTGACGTTACGCTACTCTGTCTTGTCAGCTACTGTCGCTGCCCTCGTGATGTGTTCAGACTTCTATTTCAAGCTGGGTTCCCGGAAAAGTTGCTGCTTCAGACATGCATGGGGAAAAATGCGCTTCACTTTGCATTAAATTACGACGATTCGGATTTGGTTGACGTGCTTCTTGAAAAGCAAACGAGAAAGAAGATTCTCCTTGAAAGCGTCATTATACTAAATGGACGAAATGCAAGTGTAAAAGAGTTTGCGGAAGTATGTGGTTACTCTAATAAACATCAATTCTAATGTTTTATGTTGTAGAATTTCTGTAGAATAAACCTTCATGTTTTAAATGATCGCGTTTTCGAACTTAAAAAATCAATTTTAGATGCTACTTAGAAAGTAAGGCAGGCTTTAAAATGTTTCAAAGTCCTCTCTTGGCTCAAAAACATGCCGTCAACCTACACCCATACCATCCCAAGCAGTGCCGGATCTAGGCATTTTTCGAGGGCTGGGGGATTTTCAAAAAAATTCTGAAAATTTTGTCGAACTTTTTTTTCAGATAGACCAAAATAGATTTTTTGAGCTCTCCCAAAGCACTAAAAACATCCTGTTTTGGCCAAAATGTTTGTGCCTCAGGCAAATTTCTAAATAAAAGGCTAAAAAAGGCATTCTTAGGCTCTTTTTGAACAGTTTTGACCAAAAAATTGCGTTTTTTTTTTGGCGCGCGCTTCCCTATCAAAATTAGTATATATTGGCGATGAAGGCTAGCCACCCAAAAATGAAGGTGTTAAAACAGTACCAACGGGTGTATCCTTTGGGTAGTCAGAGCGTCGAATCCCAGAGGAGGGTGGGTGGGCGGCGATCGCCTCTCGCAACCCCCCTAAAACCGCTAACGATCCCACGACTCCTAATATACATCCAAAATATTTCGATATGAAAAAAATAAGTGAACCAATAACTTTATAAGTTTTGCGCTGACTTTTGGTTGTGTGGGGTTCCATCAATTTATTATAATAAAACAGCTGTTTTCCGTTTTCCAAGCAAATTCAGTTGCTCAAGCCTTCCAACTAAAAACAACTAATATCATTTTACTGCAAAATCACTGAATTTATAGATGGTGTTTAGCTAATTTTTAGCTGTGGGGTTGCATCAATTTTTGAAAATAAATAATAAACTTATAAAAACACATATTTAAAAAAAATATTTTTCACGAAAATTGCCGTGTTTACAGACAACTGTAGTTGCTCAAGCCTTCTAATTATCAACACTAACCCATTTCTTTTCTTTCGCGAAACCAAAACTGCGATTCTAGGTGGTTTTCAGCTAATTTTAAACTGTAGCGTGGTGCATCAACTTTTTAAAAAACAAACTATTTTGACATTTTTACAAAAATTTGCCGTATTTCCGGGCGAATTCAATTGTTCGAGCATTCTAATTACCATTGCTAACCCATGTCTATTTTTTTAGCAGAAGAACTGTCTTTTTAGGTGGTTTTCAGCTAATATTTAGCTGTGGGAAGGAACATAAAATTTGAAAAAATTTTTGTTGCCATTTTTACCAATTTACTAATTTTTGCCATTTAAAAACCGCGGTTATTAATGATTTGCAGGATGATTTTGGTACTTTCATAGTATTGTAACAATTTTTTCGACTGCAACGACACGTACTTATTTTCTGGAATCAATTCGAACTTCATTACGAGGCCAAACTGTGCATTCTCTGCATTGTAAGCGGATTCCACAACAGGCCAAAATCAGATTTTTCGCTGAATCCGCAACATTGCTACGTTTCTTTGATCCTCTTCGCTGTTTTGGATTCCACAATTAAATACCTAAAACACTGTACCACTCAAACTTTCTCCAGAAATGGGCAAATTTGCTGAATCCGAGCCGTATTTGCGCAAAACAGAACAGTTTGTGGAATCCACAAACAAATGATAAGACATGTGTACTCTAGTTAATTTGAGCTGTTGCGAATTCCGCATCTGTAGGTGGAAACCACATATTGTAAGCGGAATCCGCAAATCGTAGGTGGAATTCGCATTTTGTTTGCGAATTTCGCTTACTTATATGTATATACGTAGTATAGCGTTTAAAATTCAAGTTTTTTTTTACTAGCTGGTCAAGAGAAAGTTCAATCGCATTTACTACCTTGATCAACTGCCAGTTGAAATGCCAAACGTTTGTTCTCAATTCCTGTCAACTCAACTTCGATCTGAAATCCTGTCAACCCATCTTTGATCTCAATTGTTGTCAAACACGACCAACCTCGATCTCAAAACCAAACTTCGATCTCAGTTCCTGTCAAACTCTCCACAAAAGGGGTACTAATATGGTAGAGTGGTCCCTTTAAAATAACCAGATTTCTTTAATTTGAGACATTTAGAGCTATAAAAATCGTTTACTAATTAATTGTGAGCTAGCTATTCAGAAAGATGCAGCATCATATATTCAAACAAAAAAACTGCCCTCATGGTTTGATTTCATCTTCGACTCATCTCAAGTGCTGCCCTCATGAGTTTACTCGAATCGGAATCTTTTAAATCATTATTTGGAATTGACGAGTTCCCAAAAACTGTCGAGTGTCTGGGATAGATGGCAATATGCCAAATGGCGATATGCACTGCGTTGTGTTTCTAAAACACAATTTATTCGGTGTTATGTTTCAAAACCAGTATTTGGAATTGATGACCAATACTTACCAATACTTACCTATTTCGGCAATGCGCTGTGCGTTGTTTTTCCAAACACTCTAAATCTAATTACTAAAAATACTGATTTACCGATTTAGTTAACCAATGTCTTGAGATTTGTTTGTGGATTCCGCGTTTAAATTCCGCATTTTGAATTCCGTATGCAATAGATAAGAATTTTATCACTAGCTTTTAATATTCGTATGCAAGCAATAGTCGTATGTTGTTTTTGTGATGGGACGCATGCTCGTACTACGTTTTTCTCGACAAAATTTACGTTACAGGTATTTGTACGCGAAGTCCACGGAAATGTTGTGAGTGGAATCCACTTAGTTTTTGAAACACGTTTAAAGATTTGTCTATGGAATCCAGGAAGATACAGACACAAAATTGTGCGCCTATCCATAGCACAGATTGGCCTCGTAATAGTTTGAAATAAATTCCTGAAAGTAGCAGAAAAAAATTGTCAAAGAAAAAAAAAGTTTTGTAATTGTTTTGTTTTTCTTCTTTCACTGGTTTTTTCCGTGTTTAGACGTTTCAGAGGGGAAAATTTCAGACAAAATCATTTTGAGATTTTCAGCTAAAATATAACAGTTACTTTAGCCAATATAAAACTGAGACATTTCAGCCAACTTCAGTTTGAGAAGACTGTACTGCTAGGGCAAGTTACAACTTTTACACTGAAACAGTACTGATTTTTGCTGGCAGACCGATCCGGGTAAGCAATGAGATATTGATATCCGGCTTTATCATTTGTTCGTACTATGTTTGTTTCGACAAAATTTACGTTACAGGTATTTGTACGCGGAGTCCACGGAAGTTTTGAAATTTTTTTGATGCTCTAATTTAAACAGACATCCAGCAAAACGCAAAAATTTCCGTTCGTATTTTTCTCGATAACCATGGAATATTGTTTGCAGCGCTGTTAATTCTGCCAAAATTGATGACTGAGATCATATTATTATGGTGTATCTCTTGGCATTGTAGAAATGATGTAGTGAGATTTTTTTGAGGTCTGTTTGGGCTACTTGTATTTTTTTATTGAAATACTAGCCCAAATATTCTTTATAGTGGCCGGCACAGTAGTTTCAAAAATATTTTTCAATTTATGAGAGAATTATTAACCGTTCAATAAAGAAGGTTCATTAAGGACCGGTGTTGAAGCAGGGTTAATCTGAACAAGTAAAGGTGGTTGTCATTGATATATCATGCTCATTTCTATCGACTATCTTCGCGATATGATTAAAAAGCTATGGCAATAAACCATTTAAATTGAACTCTCAAAGCTGAAACACCGATTTTTTGGAAATATTATTTTCGAAAATATGTTGATTTGTATTTTGAATTGTCAAGGTAGACCAAGTTATTGTTTTTCTGAAACCAAGAAAAACATAAGCTTTAGTGCCGTGCTCCGCGAATGCAGAATTATAGGGCTCGATATTCCGTACTTCCTGTTTACAATTCAATAATTGCAGTCCACATGTTTCTTTCGCTAGGCTCATCACTTTAGTCGCAAAAACTGTTTTTTTTTCTTCGCGAAATGGATTTGTTTTTTAATCATGACTGCACCTCTTATTGGCCACACGACCTGGTTTTTGTTCCGACTTTCGAAGAAGATAACAAAATGATTTTGCTCGGGGTGGTTTTTTTTTTCTCCAGACCATTAACTAGCCCTCTTTGACAAAAATTTATCATCAAACAAGTATATATGTGCTTTACCTCAAAATTTAAACAATATCTCACAAGTGATCATTTTTTGTTGAGTTATGGGGATGTAAAAGTTGTGGCCTATATAAACACCTCTGTTGGCGATTGGCGTACCCATTTCTTTGCTTCAATTTTTAAATTTAGTTCTTTATTTGAAAGTCAAAGCCCTCATTCAATTTTACCCTTAAGCAATTACCCAACCCAATTCTTTAAATTGCAAAATGCTAGCATTTGTAATTTGGATTACTATTTGAGCAGATATTTTACACATATATGTAGGAGCATATGTTTTGATTGCAAAAGAAAACATCTCTAGGCAGTGCAAAATGGAATGTTGTGATTACAAACCTATCTTTGGGCAACGAAAAGCGAAACTTTGCAAAATCAACAGACCCGTTAAAGAATACCACCAACAGGAAAAACAAAAAAAGACACTAGCAATAAGTATCTGCAGAGAAGTTGCAGAATTTCAGAACAAACTGAAATAGAAAAATAGCAGATTTGAAATGAACATTTGAAAGTTCGCATAATTTTGACATCTCTCATTTGAAGATTCAAATTTTTATTATTTAATTATTTTATAATTGTAATGTTTTATCACGTTTTATTTCAAGTTGGTTGATAAGGATAGGCAATTATAAGTTGACTTAAAGTAAGTTCCTTTTATTGTTTTATCAGAACGCTCGGTTAAATTTTCTAAGCCGACAAACTTTTTGAAAATATGTTTTTTCCTCCGTTTTTATTGTATCCTCTGAATTAAAATATCGGCTGTAAAGTCTGTTGACGCTGAGACAACTTTGAGTGACAAGCCGTAATAGCTTATTTCATCCAATTAACGCGCTAATAACATGAAATTTGAATTGAAGTGTACTTTTCGGACTAAGTAATACTTTGCTATACAGTGCTGATTTAAATAAACCGGACACTACCAACAAATTTGAAATTTCAAACGCGTTTTCTCTCAAATTGGGTTAAGATTACACAAAAAAGGAAAGGGTTAAAATTTGCTTAGATTTTCATCAAAACTATTATGAGGAAATTTGCTCCCTAAAATTTATAACCCTTTTTTTTAAATCAAGAACTACGTTAGAACTACCAAATTAGTTGATAAGAAAATTATATCAAAAAAATCTCTCACATAACCGAACAAGTTCTAGAACATTAAATTTTCCAAAAGCTTGCGTAGGATGTTTGAATTTGTTTTTAGCCAACGTAAAAGACGTAAAATGTTTTTTTGATAACGTTCTGGCTCTCAGCCAAAACTGTATTCTCTTATACGATTTTTATCTCTAGTTTTTTTTCTGTTGCATTTCTAAAATAGTTTAGTTCTCCTCTTTTTTTCTAATCTTAACCCAAAATGAGAAAAATGCATTTGATATTTCAAACTTTTTTTAGTTTCATCACGATATTCCAATCAGCACTGTTTACAAAAATATGCTTTATTTACCCGCATCCAGTTTCAAGCGCTAATAATCGATTATATTACAATTTTAGTAAGAGTCCCACTAAAATTGAGAAACAGTCGATTTTAATCAAATCATAATCGATAATAATCTCTTTTTTTAAAATCAAATTATAATTAATTATAATCCGTTACAATCAATTATAATCGATTATTTGTTCGTCTTTTTTTTCGATACAATTATAATCGATTGTAATTGATTATAATCCATTATGATTCAAAATTTCTATTTCATTAGTTTTGCACAAAAATCCATTATTATCGATTATAATTGATTATAATCCCTTTTATTTGTCCATTTTTGTCTTCGAAGTTGCATCTAAATTGCTTATATTTTATGCTTTTTGTGGACATTGGTTTCTATAAAAAATGAGAAAAATATTTTAAAAGTTTTCCAATTGATTCAAAATTATAAGTTTTTTTTTCATTTCTTCCCCATTAGGGTTGTTTTGTGATGCATATTTTAAACTCTTAAACGCTTCTTTAAACACCAAAACATCAGCAAATTGATTTAATTTCATGATTCGGAAAATTTATTTTTCATCTACCACGAGAACTTTTCCATTCAGATGAAAGAATCTCTATGAAACTTTTGTTTCGTGGTAAAACGTTGTGTTCAGATGAAGAACCAAAGTCTTCAAGAGATCTCTTTTTTAGAGAATTTCTTAATGACACAAAAATAATAACCCATAATTCGAATATAAGAAAATTTGGGCAAAATAAGAGATTATAATCGATTATAATCGATTATAATTGATTTTAAGGGTTTTTAGTAAGAACTATAATCAATTATAATCATTTATAATCGATTATAAGAGATTATAATTTCTCGGAAAATATCACGATTATAATCAATTATAATTCCCTTAAAGACTTAATTTTGGTAATTATAATCGATTATAATTGTCAAAAAATCATCATAATAATCCAATAATAAAGTCAATCGAGTCGGTTTTTAATTTGAACGATCAGAGCTGAGTTTTGCATTCATATATGTTCTGATAAAATAGTTCGTCACACAGTGTCTTGTACCTCTACTTAGCGGCGTCACTCAACTCAAACACTCACACTTCGTTTCCTTTTTGTCTGCGCGAACCGCAATAAGCATATATGGCTCGCTATTCCGATTTGCTGTCATTTTAGAACAGACTGCTCATCTCAGTCGAAAAATGTTTTTCCTACCCGCATCCAAGTTTAGGCGTAAGTAATTGATTATAATGGATTATTATGATGTTTTTTTGACAATTATAACTGATTATAATTACCAAAATTAGGTGTTTAAAGGATTTATAATTGATTATAATCGTGATATTTTCCAAAAGATTAGAGTCTCTTATAATCGATTATAATTGATTATAGTTCTTACAAAAACCCCTCTTATAAAAACTCTTATAAAAACTCTTATAATCTCTTATTTTGCCGAAATTTTGTCCATTCAAAACTATATTCGAATTTATCTTATGGGTTATTATTTTTGTGTCAATAAGAAAATCTCTAAAAGAGAGATCTCTTGAACATTTTGGTTCATCTGAACACAAAGTTTTACCACGAAACAAAAGATCCTTCATATGATTGGAAAGGTTCCCGCGGTAGATGAAAAGTAAATCTTTCATATCAATCATGTAACTAAATCAATTTGCTGATGTTTTGGTGGTTAAAAAAGCTTAAAATATGCATCACAAAACAACTCTAATGAGCAAAAAATAAAAAAAAACCTTATAAATTTGAACTGATTAGAAAACTTTTTAAAAATTTGTCTCATTTTTCATAGGAACCAACGTCTACAAAAAGCTTAAATATAAGCAATTTAGATACAACTTCGAAGACAAAAATGGACAAATAAAAGGGATTATAATCAATTATAATCGATTATAATGGATTTTTGTGCAAAACTAAAGAAATAGAAATTTGAATAAAAATAATGGATTATAATCAATTATAATCGATTATAATTGTATCAAAAAATAGACGAATAAATAACCGATTATAATCGATTATAATGGATTATAACTAATTATAATTTGATTCAAAAAAGAGAGATTATAATCGATTATTAATTGATTAAAATCGATTGTTTCACAATTTTAGTAAAACTGGTACTAAAATCGTAATATAATCAATTATTAACGCTTGAAACTGGATGCGGGTAAGTTTTCCAGCACATGAAAATTAATCAACCCAAACATTTTGAAAGATTTTCAATCTGTTAACTCCTTGCGTTCTGTTTTTATCTTATATTGTGTCGCAAAAATGCTTTCTTAAATGGCACAGCCAGTCTTTTCTTTAGTTACAAGGTCACTGTTTTCTTAAGCCATGCAGTTATTTTTGTCTTAAATCGCGCCGCCAGACTTCACTTATGTTGCGGCGTCAGGTTTTTCCTAAACCGCGTCGTCAGTTTTGTCTAGAGTCGTGCCGCCAAAATATTTTTTGATTCGCGCCATCAATTTTTTAAGCATCGCTTCAAGTATCTTTTTAAATCCGCGCAGCCAGTTTTTCTTAAGTCGCGGGAAAAAAGGCGCGCGACTTAGACAAAAAAAGGCGCGCGACTTAGGAAAAAAAGGCGGCGCAAAAAAAGACCGGCAATCGCGACGTCAGTAAATTTGAAAAACAAAAAATCATTTGAATCTCATAGATTCTTTCATGACTATGATTTTAATCGAACCAGATGTCTCCTCTTTCTTATATCGCCATTATCCAAGTATTTGGTTTCGATTTATGTTTATCTTCAAAACAGTTTCTAACCCTGATTTTGTTCTAGGATGTAGCAATTGGGCAAGCCTTGTGATAGTGCTTTAGATGAATAGAGATCGGTAATATTCAATTGATTAAACAAGCTGAATAATTTAGAGGTTTTGTATCGTTTACTAGCATCATTTTCTCGCTGCAGGCACAAGCCAAAACCCTTTCGAGATCTTTCCTATTATTTAGAGAAATATTTCTCACAACAAAACGTTCAGCTCCACTGTCGTGGTACAAACAGAGAAACAGGTAAAAACTATTCCCCCCCATTAATTTGAAACGATGATAACTGCTTAGATTTTTCTGGACATAGATGACTGGAATTGCCTTTGAAAACCTGTGATTAACACATGGTCCGCCTAGCCCGATCTAACGAACAAGCAGTACATGCGTGTGCCAGTACGCAGTATATAAGCCTACCTGAATCTGGTTGAGTCATGAAGTGGGTATAAACTTGCTTTTTCAAGCATAGGGATTGGATAAAATTCATCCGATCAGTTTATATGATCCGATTATCAATCTTGAAGGCGTCAAAACTTCACTATCGGATTTGCATTAAAGTTTTTCAGCGTCAATCACCGAGAAGAAGTGATTGAAAGAAAATGTTAAGCCAGACGAGCGACTGCATGTGAGTTTCAAGCAGAGGTATGTTATTTCTTGCAGCAAACGAATGACGTTTTGGATTTTCCCCGAGCGGTTTTGAGAGTAAAATCAACACTTGAATGTCAAACAGTGAGTTTAATAAGAAGTCAACTCAAATTTTCCGAGATATATCTTCACTTTTCCTAAGGAAAATGCACGGAGTTGACGAACTTCTTTGACTACCCTAATTGTCCATTGAGTGGAAATTCGAATCTATGTGAGTTAGGACCGAAGTGTAACTCATAGAGTAATTTCGGATAGGGTACACCGTCTGCTCGTCACGCTATCTTATTTTCGGCCGGATAGATTCGTGCAACTTCTTAGTCTAATACCGATCCTAATCTTACTCTTATACTATCTAGTCTCAGGTTGTTTAACTAGTCTCTGCTAGGCTCAATAGATCTAGGGTATACTGGTTTATTGCGGCTGCTGAAGTGCTCGGGAGAGTCCAACTAATTTCTAAGTTAAATTCAAATCTCTCTGGTGCTGAAATTACAAGTAACTTCAGCACTTACAAATAAGTGGGTTGTTAGTTAGATGGATCATGATTGGTTAATATTAAATACTTTACATTGGTAAAACATTTAATTTATCCAATCATAAAATGTAGTTTAGATCAGGTTCCACCCATCCGGGTTTTACAGAGTTTTTTAGAATAGTTCTTCTGCAATTCGAAGGATGGATGATGGACGTTTGTTTTTGGCGAACATCATAATTTTCTTCCGTTTCCTCTTTTGTTAGGGAAGTTCCAGGAAGCTGGAGTTACAGACATAAGACGTTGTGTCTTCTAGTGACAACGACTACGTCTTTGCAACAAACTCAAATCTGATTTCAGAATGGTTTGCTATGTCAGGTTTTTCTGTTCTGCGTGGAGAACTTCTTTTGTGTATGATCTAGTTTGGGAATGGCGTGGAGATTGTGCGTGGAGGGGATGCCTGGTTACTCGGATCTGTACGTATACTTGAACATCGAGGTGGTCATTGGTCTAGTTCAATGAAGTCCTTTTCTGCGAGGTCAAGTCGTACTCTAAATCCTTTGAGTTGTGATTGTGAGCGGCATATCGATTGTAGTTGGTCATTCTCTCTCGAGTGTAGTGGGGTCGTCTTGTCTTTTGATGTTCGTCCTTGGTGTTGTATTCTGATCTATATATTGCATCATGTGATTTTACATTTTATAAAACTTTTATTAGTTTAATATTTTTTAATAATGATTTTAGTTAGTTGTTTTCACAAAAGCTTTTTGTTTTAGTTCGGTTATTTTGAAGAGTTACTCACACTTGAGTAGCTCTTATTAAAAATAGTGGTGTGGTCACAAAGCGTGGATGTAGCGCGGTGGGTTAGGCCGGCTATAGAGCATGCTCAGGACGTCCTTCCTGGTGGGTTAGGCCAGGAGTGGGAGTATGATTTCATGCGGTTTTTGTGAGGGGTCCTGTTATGTGACAACGTTTTATGTTGAGTTTGTTGTGGTCTTACTTATGTTTTGTTGGTTGTGTCCTTTTTTCAAAAATCAAATTGTTTGTGGTATGGGTTTGTCTTTCGACTTTTTTGTGTTTTATTATTTCTTTCTTAGACTTTATAATAGTCTTCAAAAGAATAAATTATCCAGTTTTAAACTGGGTTAATCCGGTTTGGGTACCGTTGGTTTCTTTTTCTAAGTCATGCTGTTATTCTATGATTTGTGGTATTTAGTAAGCTGCGTTGGTTAGTTTTGTTTAGTATATGATTCCTTTCCAACCGGGCTAAAGGAAAGTTTGAAACATGTTATTATATGTTAGAGTTGTTGAGTGTGAAAACTTGAAACTGAAATTCATTATTTTAAACAATTCTTCGTGGGCGAGCTGTGCGAGTGTGGATAGAATTTCTGTATGAATGAATGAAAATATCAAAAGGTTAGTACTGCATTTGCATTTTATTAATTTACTGCATAGAATTTAGAAATTTACTGCTAGTCATGGGGGAATATTAAGATACAAATTTTCATCATAATTAGATTTACTGCTTGTGGGGGAAAATTTTAGAAATGAATTTACTGCATTGGTATTAAATTTATAAATTTATAAGTGTAAGAGATTAATAGAATTTTCGAAATCTGTTTGATGAAATTTGCGATTTTTATTTGTCTTTTGTGGTTTTTGTAGGTGATCGTCGGATGAAGGCTAAAAATCTAAAGAAAACATGAATAAAGTATGGTGAGTTTTTTAATATTTTAATTAGTTAGTAATATTCATTTAATTCATACTTACCTGTTAGTCGTCGGGGAAAAAACCGTGGGGGAAGATGTCGTGAATTAGTTCTGAAGTTGTTAGTAGTTTAGCTAAGATGCGGATGATATTTTTAGTTTGAAGCAGTGGCCAAAGCAATTGAAGTGCCTTGATAGTGGTTAGTTCTTCAGTGCCAACTGCAAACTCATAAGGTGTGTTTTGGATTAAGTTATATAATTTGTGATTGAATTTAGTGTTATGGATGAATTCTAAAATTGGGATTTCTATGGGTTGTACAAACTCGTGCGGGATAAGGAAGGGTCGGGATTCTTCGGCGTTGAAGGTCTTGGTGATGGGACAGAAGATGTACATTTGGGTTATGGGGTCATAATTACGAAGAATACCATGGAGGTTAGTGTCTTTAATACAATATGTGAAATTTAGGAAAAATGGTGAAGTGTATTTGGAATTAATGAATTGAAAACGATGGTGTGGTTGTCTAGAGGGTGTGTGTAGGTCAAAGTGATTTTGGATGAAACGATAATAACTATATGTGTGGGTTTGTTTAGTGCGCAACATAATATCGTGTGAGCAGTGTAAATCTCTTTCGTGTGGTGCAAGGAAATGAAAGGTTAGTGAAAATATTTGGAAGCGTTCTTTAAAACTTTCGTATGCTTGTGTGTCTGTTAGTGCTTCTGAAATAATGTGATCAAACTTTCGGTCGAAGATGTTTAGTGTAAATATATATGGTGTCTTGATGAAAAATTTCTCAGTAATTTGTGGATTAGCGAAGCGATCGTCGTCTAAGAATTGATCTTGGTTAGCTCTGATGATGTTGTGATCATAGTATTCGAGTGTATATTCGTTAGCTCTAGGTGCAGTGTGTGTTTTTAGTGATTTTTTATATCCAACGTAAGTAAATTGTCTAGCGGTTAGTGGTGTAGTGAGTCGATATAGCATGTCCGTATTTCGCTCTATATCGATGTGAGTGTTAGATAAAGGTAAGCAAAGAGGGTTAGTGAAATGATAATATGAGGTCCAAGAGAGAGTAGGCATTAAAACGTATTCATCTACGAAGTTGCGTGTTTCGTTAGTGTCGTGGGGGGTGTTTAAGGTGTATTGTGGGAATGAGGGTAAGGTGATGGCTAAAAATTCTTTTGTGTTAGTATGCTTGGGGTGGTTGATGTATTCACGGGCTGTTCCTGGTTTTGCTGGGAAAGGATGGTTGGGGAACTTTCTTTTAAAAGTGCGGTAAGCTCTATTAGTGTTGAGTGAAGATTCAGTTGATGTGGATGATGGTGCTAGTGATTCAGTATAAGTTGAAGAGGGTGTAGGGGTAGGGGGGTTGGATGAATTTATCGTGGAGGAGATTTGGTTTATGGTTGGGGTATTAAGGTGGTAGGGTTGTTGTTGAAGGGTAATAAAATTATCTAGCTCTGGGGAGATTCGGGGGGTGTCTGGAGAATGAGATGATTGGTCAGAATGGTATGAGGAATAGGTTGGGGTAACTTGGGAAGCATAAGAGGGTGTGGGAGTAATTGGGTCAGGGTTATTGGCTAATATGGGTTGAAAAGGGGGTTGAGAAAAATTAGAAGAGTTATGAAAATTATTGGATGGGGATGGTTCTGAGTCGGCGAATTCATCGGGGGTTTCAATATTCGGGTTATTTAGCTGTGAGATGGAGTATAAAACTGAGATGTGTGAATTAGTGTCGGAATTCATGCCTGATGTTACATTACTAGATGGAAAATCGGGTGGCGGAAAAGCAAAAAGTGGTATTATTGGGATTGGAGAGGTAAGATTGGTTGGGTGGGAATTTGATCGGTGTAGTGATCCAAGTTGGCGGCTCATCGTGGGCTAAAAAAATGATTATTTTGAGACTGAAAAGCGGTGGTATGGGGTTGTTCAATAATTTGTTCATAAGTATTATCATCTTGTGACTGGTGTGTCATTATATGTTGAATGGGACTTTGTGATGTGGTGAGTCGAAAATTTGGATTATGTGTGATGGCTAAGTTTCGAAAATTTCGTGGGACTAGGGATAGTGGATGGTTATTTGGTAGGGCTGGTAATTGTGGTGCCGTTGGCGTTATGTCTACATTGTTATGTTCTTCGTCGTATGTATTTTGTCGTGTTGTTATTTTTGTGTTATATTCTTTTATTTGTGCGTCTAAAAGAATTTTGTTTATAGATGTAGAAAAGATTCCAAAAAATCCTGCAAATAGTATGCGTGCTACACTTGCTTGTCTGTTTACTTGTGTGTGTATAGCACATGTGTTGTAGATTCCTTTTAAAAGTGAGAAAAGAAATCCAATAAAGTTAAACATTGCGTATAAAATAGTCAATTTTTCTAAGATGTAGTAGGGCCATCCTAGAAAATCGAGGATCTCATTTTTGAGTGTAACAAAGCTAAAAATGTTAATTGGTGATATATCTTGGGGACGGTATTTTTCACCGTTTAGATATATGTAATCTTTAATGTCCTTAAAATATCCGCTATAGTCTTGCGTGTAGATATCGGCAAATCCTGCGGTTTCTGCAAGTTTGCGTAAATTTTGGTCTATTGATTGTCTTTGTATAGTGTCCATTTGTGTTAATAATTCTTGGAATTGTTGTGTTCTAATGTGATGTTGAATATCTGATTTTGAATAGATTCCTATTGATTGTAAGTCTATATTTGGGTTTCGGGCAATAGCGCGAATGCTTTCTGGTGAAAATTTGTTGAGTGGTTGCATTAATGTGGGATATGGTGTGAGAAGATAATATTTATTTTCATCAGGGTTTAGTTGTACTACATTGTGGCTGTTTTCTGATCCACATGGGACTGCGGTATCCCAGAAATAGGTTCTTCGTGAAAGTGTATCCACGAAATGTACTTTATTCTGATAAAAGATAGGGATTCTTTTATAACATCGTTTATCTTCAAAAACGTATAGTGGTGATACTTTTTTAGTACAAGTATAAAACCATAAGATGTTTCCTTCATAGTCTAAAAAATTTGATCTATTTCCAGATAATAAGTATCCTGCATAGGGTATTTTTAATACTGCTAGTGCAAGTGATTGTAATATTTGTGTTCGTTCTAATTCGCATAATTGGTGTAGTGTTTCTAATTCGGAGAGTGACATTTCTTGAAAAATTCGGCTAATTGTATAATCTAGTTTCATATCTAAATGAATATCATAGTGGATATTACCGAAATATGTAGTGTTCATTAGTGATAATTTTTGTAAGCGTGTGCTTCTGGTGTCCTGAGGTTTTAGATGTCCACCAGGTTGTCCGTTGCTTTTTTGAAAATTAACTGGTATATAGGATGTTCCTTCGTTTAAAGGATGACCTGTGGCATATGGGTCGATTTTTATTTTTCCAGTGGTCATGTCGAATCCTTTTTCGTATTCAACTAATATTTCAGAGTATTGTGTTCTGTGAAGTGGATTCCTGTATTTACATGCAAGTTCTGTTTCTTGATATATTTGAAAACGTGTCAATTTGTTTTCTATATTGTCTATGTTTTTAAAATTAGAACTTAGTTTTCGTGATGGATGGACTTGTTCATATGGAATTGATTGTATAAAATATTTTTCGTGAAATTTTATCATACGAGCGTGTATTTTTGCTACTTGAAATGTTGTACATGTATCTTCGGGGAACCAAACAATTGTTGCTTGTGTTCTCGTTGTAGGGTCGCAATAACCTTGATCATTTTTACAAGGTAATCGGATTCCTTGATAGATCATTGTATTATCTGATAAATCTCGTGTTAGTTGTATTTTTTCGAGTTGTATTTTCCAATCGAAAAACATTATTTCTTGGTATCCTTTATTTTTTGTGTCTGCTTTGCAGTTTGATGGGTCATTTATACCAATGTGTGGTATCCAATGTTTATCGTGTAGGTCATAGGTTAATCGTCCGTGTGCGCCGTTATACGGGTATTTTTCGTCTAGTTTTATATGTCCTTGGTGTCTTTCAAGTTGTGATTGATGTACAGAGTCTGAAAAAACTTGAAAATTAACTAATTTTCTTTGGGAGTTTTTATTTTGTGTGATGTTTAGTCTTAGTAATTCATTTTTACAATCGTCGGGATTGAGATGTAAAAGACGTTCTATATTACTTTGATAGAATGATTCATGGTCAAGTCGGTTTTTGTTTCCGTTCGAGACTTGTGAACAATGTACTTTCTTTTCGGAAAATGTTGCTGTGAATTTATAACCTGTAACTGTTGTTGCTCGGGCTTTTGAATAGAGTGTTGCTATTACATCTGTGGTTTCTATAGCTTGTGGTTCTGTTTCACATTGTGATACTTGATTTATTGCATATTTATGTAGTGTTTTTTGTTCATTTTCTTCACAATCGTAATGTGTTACTAGTAAATCTTGTGGTCCTGTACGAGGAGAAGGGTTTATGTTTTGATTTGAGATTACTAGAAAAGGGAGTTGGAGAAAATTTAATAATTTTAGAATATACATGTGTATGATAATCCTGAGTATGGATTATAAAATGTAATGTAGCCAATTGTGTTTTTGGTATATCTGTCGTATTTGTATATTACTTCAGTAGTTATAAACGGTGGTGGTAGTGATTGAGCTGTTATGTTAGGTGGATTTAATGGGTAGGGATGTTGGGTAATGTTATTTAACTTAACTGTGATTTCAAACTTTAATTGTAAACTGTTTTGTTGGAGTATTTGAATATTGTGATCACGGATATCGTTGTGAATATCTTGGCGATATTGTAATCTATTAAGTGCCCAGTTATGAAGGCGGTTACTTTCTTGGTGTTGTCCAAATAGTGGTGGAGGTGCTGTGAATGTATTCCAATCTAGTCTTAAAGGAATATTTATTGATGATTGTTCTCGATATCTGGCGTCGAGATTATTTGGAAAGTTTAAGTTAAAGGGTGGTGGTGAAAACTGGCTTATTGATGGTGTTGATGGTAGTGATAATGTTTCTGGTAGTGATGAGGATGTTGTTGTATCCGTAGAAAAATCTATGGGGTCATTGACTAAATTTGGTTCACCTTGTGTAAATGAATGTGTAGTCCAATATGGGAGTCGTGATGTTTGGTTTGTGGGGTTGAAAGGATTTTCACGTATTTGCTCAGATGTTGGTGTTGAACCTAAGTAATCTGATGGTAGGCTTGAGGTGCTACGTTGTGAAAGAAGCGTAGGGGTTTCTGGTAATATACCAATGGGGTTTTCTGGAGTGTTTTGTGATGGGGATTGAGGTATATCAAAATGAACTCGGGGAGTTTGAAAATTTCTGTTTCGTCCAACATATAGGTTATATGTTGGTTCGCTTAAAGGTGCTTGTCGTTGGACTGGTTCTAGTGGTTCTGATAAACGAGTATGTCGTTCTTCAAAAGTGTATGGATTGTCTTGAAAAGAAATTCGTGTAGATGTTTGAGGATTTTGAGTAGTTGAAGGTGGTGTTTGGTTATCTTGGGATGATGTCGGTGAAGACTGATTCTGTGACTGTTGGGTAGCAATTTTTGATGGTTTTTTGAATTATTACTTTAGTGAGAAATTTTGTGTTTATTATAATATTCTTCCAAAAAAAGAATTAGAAGGATTGTTGCTAGGGCAAATGTGAGGATTGCTTTCTTTATACATTTACATATTGTCAAAATGAGGGATGATAAGAATGCTATGAAAATTACAAACAATAAAAAAATATCGGTTCTACTGAAAATTGTTCGTATCATTTAGACAAGTTGTTAAAATCGTACCTGTGGATATATTCAAGGGTTTTGGAAAGTTGGAGGAATAGTTCGAGAATAGTGTAGAAAATTAAAAAAATGTTACAAAAAATGATTAGGATTATTAGAAAAGATTCAAGTATATCAAAAAGAAATATTATAAAGGCTTCAAGTATTGAAAAAAAATGTTTAAAATTTATAAGTATTTGAGCAACTGTTTGAGAGAAGAGCATTTAAGAAATGATCTCTTGGTCGAATATTTTTTGCTGTTTGAGGCGATTTTCTAGTGTGGTCGAATTATTTATTAGTTTTTTGACAAGTGGGTTGAGTTTTGTAAAAAATTGTTGGGGGCAATTTTCATGGTGACTGGGAGGTCGTCTTTTTCTTTATTTTTGTTTGTCAAATGATCCGGGGTATGGTGAGATTTTTATACTTTAGGCTAATTAAAATCTTCATTTTGTTACTTTAGGCTAAGTTATCAAATTTGTTTTGGGGGTATTCGTGGTCTGAGTTGGGGAAATATTGTTGATCTTTGGGTTATTAGATAAGGGAGGGGTACGGTATTATGGTGATATTTATTTTAGCTGTCAAGTTGGAGTGATTTGCTTATTTTTGACCTGGAGGTTGTAAAGTTATAGTTAGAGATGTGCCTGGAGTTCTAGATTATTCGTCTAATTGATCTTAGTTTGAGTTAGAGAAAGTGGCGGATTGGATGAATCCTATTGGTCTATTTTGAACTAGAATTATTGCGTACTTGTGAGCATGTTATTTTGAAAAATTGAAATGAAAAATGTTACGGAGGTTTCAAGATTGTGAAGTATGAAATCTTAAAATTACTTTTTAAATTCTACTTTCTTTAATATTTTAGATTGGGGGATGAACATTTTGTAGTTTTTACGTGGTTGATTTCGGAGTCTTGTTGTTTTTCTATGTTCAGATTTGTCTATTTCTTCTTGGGGTATTATTTGTTCTGTCATTTTTCTATTTTTTCTTTGTTTTGGAGATTCTTTATGGTTTTGTGTATTGTTTTTGGTGGCGGTTGGTTTTGTGTTTTGATTTTCGGTGGGGTTATCATTTTGTTCTGTGTTTTTCAGATGTGGTTCATTTTGAATGATTTTTAATCCTGTGAAAGAATATAATTGAGTTAATTCGCGGAGTGCGTATTTTTTTGGGTAATAAGGTAATAGGTTGTTTCGATGTTGAACGATTTCTTTTTTGTTTGAGTCGGTAATTTTATATGTGACATCAGTGGGTTTTGCAATTATTTGGTATGGTCCTTTTCGAAGGGGTTGTAATTTTTTAGAAATTCCTTTTTGAGTATTAAAATTAGGTATTAAAACAAATGTTCCAATTTTTAAATCGGAGGCTGGTGTAAAACGTGAATTGATTTGTTCATTGATGTTTTGTCTTTGTAATAACTTTTTTGTTATTTTTTGATAAATTTCATTGTGTTTTTTATCTCTATTTAGAATCCATTCGGTGTGTGTACCGGAGGCTAGTTTAAGAATTTGTGGGTGATGAAAATGATCTTCATCATGTGTATGTAAAGGTAGGTTATAACAAATTGAGTCTTTATTTGGTTGACAATAACCTTGTGCGTTTTTATGAGAATTTGCTGTAAACATTATTGGTTTGCGTGGCTTTTGGTTAAAAACCATTTCGTATGGTGACATTCCTAAAGTTGTCGTTATTTGTGAATTATATGCTAAGGGAAATAATTTTACATCTGCTGACCATTCGGTATATTTTGTATCATTTCCGTTGATGATACATCTAAGATATTCTTGTAATGAACGGTTCATACCTTCGACTAAGCCGTTTGTCCAAGGTGCATGAGATGTACGTGGTTTGTGTTTAATGTTATATAAATGACATAGTGTGATAATTTCATTATTTATGAATTCTGTACCGTTGTCTGTAACTAAAATTTCTGGTAGTCCGAATTTTGCTATCCAGTGTTCATAGAGTGTTGTGTAAGCGTAATAAGCGTTACAATGTGGTACTGGGTTAAGTGCTACATAATGTGTAAATGCGTCAACAATTACCATAATGTAGGAGTTTCCTTCTGATGAGGGTGAAATTGGTCCCTTAGTATCAAATGAGATACGATGGTTAAAGTACAAACTTTGTCCTTTAAAATCTTGTTTTTGTGCTATTTGTTTTTGATTTGGGTAAGGTTTATTTAGTTGACATACTATACAATCATTGCATAGTACTTTTATCCAAATTGGTGCATTTGGGAAGTAAAAATTTTGTATAAAATTTGAATATGTTTTTTCTGATCCAGAGTGTCCTTTAATATTTTGTGTATGTGAAATATTAAAAGCTATAAGAATCATACTTAAAGGGAGACATGGAACTGTAGATTCATTCAGGTTATACTCTAAAAGGTCTGTATTTTCGTTAATTGTTGTGTTGTTAAATTTGCGAAAGTATCGGAGGAGTGTTTTGTTTCCTAGAATGGTTGAATCTGCTTTGATAGGTTTAGTTTTATATTTGTGCCATGATTTCAGTTGTCGAATTACTGGGTCAAGGTTTTGATATTGTTTCAGTGTTGAAATTGTAATTGTTTCTGTTGGGGGGAGAAAAATGTTTTCGATTTCTAATTTAGATAAGGGTATTGTGTCAAGTGGGTCGTGAAGGTCAAAAACTTGATTTATTGTGTATTTTGAATCATTTGTTTGTGGTCCTGATAAATTTATTTTATCAGTTAAATCTTCTTTTTCAATTAGTGGAAAATGGTCTTTTTTAGGCGGGTGTTGTTTTGTTCGTTTTTGTTGGGTGTTATTTTTGATCCATTGAGAATATGGGATTGGTTTGAAAGTTGATGTTCCAAGTAAATCAACTTCATAATGATTATTTTGACAATCTAAATAAAGTGGGAAATGTTGTAAATTATTTATTTGTGATTGTTCAATATCAGTTTTTACTGCATATTTGCATTCCAATCGGGGTGATGTTTCGTTTTCTGCAAGGTAGAATTTTATGTTTTTGGGTATTTCAACTGTTGTTTTTCGTGTAAGTAATTCAGGTGGTGTATTTCGACTTAAGGTGTCTGGTAATGCAAGATTTTTTCCTGCAGTCCAAACTATATGTAAGTTTGGGAATTTCATTAGAATTAGTTGAAATCTGTAAACTCGGTGGTTTGGGTTAGATTTTTGTGTAAAGAGAAAGATGATTGGTTTATGGTCTGTGAATAGAACTGTTGGATGTTTTGATCCAAGTATCAGAAATTCATATTCTGTCAGTGTATATATTATGGCTGTACATTCTCTCATTAGAGTTGAGAGTCGTAGCTCTGCTTGAGTGAATAATCGAGAATTTGCTGATATGAGGTTCATTTTATTTGTACCATTATGTGATTGTAATAGTGCTGCACCGATGCCAAAGTTCGAAGCATCGCACTTTGCATAAAATGGTTGATTTGAGTCTGGAATTGTGTTTGAAATTTGTTCAGTTAAAAGTTTCTTTATGTCTTCAAATCGTGTTTGATGTTCTGTGTTCCATTCAAAATTATTTTGTTGTCTAAGGATGTTATAAAATGGTCGTAGATATAATTGCATTTTATAAACATATTTACTTAAAAAGTTTAACATTCCAAGAAATTCTTGGATTTTCTTTTTATTTGTTGGTGGTTGAAGTTTTTGAATAGCGTCAATGCGTGATTTCAATGGAGTGATTGTTTTTCTTTCTATATTATGTCCTAAGAATTTAACTCTTGTCAAAAAAAAGTGTGATTTATCGGGAGCGGCCTTCAGATTTTCGTTCTGAAGTATTTGGTGATATTTTTCTAAAACATTGAACATCTCGTCTTTTGTTTGTGATTGCATAAAAACATCGTCTAAATAGGTGATTGCGTTTTTCTTGAGTATTAGTGGTCTAAAAATTTTGCTCATAAAAGCTGAAAATGCTGCTGGTCCTATGGATATTCCATAGAATAAGCGGTTGAATTCATATTGTTGGTTTCCTATAACAAATTGTGTTAAACGTCGTGATTGTTCATCTAGTGGCATTTGATTGTATGCACTATTCATATCGGCGGTTGTAAAGTATTTGCCGTTTATTTTTGTTAAAATAACTTGTATTGGTTCAATGGGCCAATTACATTTTGATTCATCTATGAGTGAATTGAGGTATCTAGCGTCGAGAACGATTTTTAATGATTCTCCTTTAGCTAGAATGATAACAGGGTTGATGAATGTGTTGCCTTTTGGTTGTTCTTCTTTGTTTACTGGTGATATAATGTTGTATTGTTCTAAAATATCGAGTAATCTGTTCACTTTATCATGTAAGTGAATTGGTACTTTACTTGCTCTCTGTTTTTTGAAAACTGCGTCTGGTTTTAACGGGAGATGTAGTGATGAACTGATTTTGCCAACATCGAATTTTGATGTTGCATAGACTGATGAATATTTAATGAGCTGTTTGGCTAATTTTTCGAATTCGTCTTGTGTTATTTGTGAATGTTGGAAATTAAACATTGTTAAAAATTTCTGTTGGTCCTCTGTGTAGTTACTTATGTTGAATGTAGGTTTGAAATATGGAGTTTTTGTGAAATAATCCGTATTTCTGTTTTCGTTACTTATTATATTATTTATAGATAATTCTTCATTAAGAATTGTAGATTGGCAAATATCTAGTAATTGGAGTATATTATTTACGCGATAGGCTTTTTCGTGTATTGGTGATATTGTAGCGTTGGTTTCGCAGTATCCTAAAAGTCCTAAAGGTAATGTTACTTGGTAAGGTGTGTTGTTATAGACATGTAAAGAAATGATATCGGAATTCGAATTTTTCAAATATTTTATGGATGAGATTGTGATTTTGAAAAATTTATGAATAGGTTTGAATTCAAATTCTGACATATAAAATTTTTGTTTGTTTTGTTCTTTATCATATTGGTGAACTTGTTTGATTGAAAAATTATAGATATTTCCTGATAGTGGTTTTAGGTGTTTTCTTTGTTTGTTAAATATCGGGTAGAATTTTGAAAAGAATGGTGGTTGTTTATTTAATCTTTGAAAAAATGTTAAGGATGTTTCTTTTGTTTTTGTATATTTATCTTTGATTAATATTTTACTATTTAGTATGTTAATTGTTGGTATATACTTCGAAATAAATGGTATTCCAATGATATTATATTTAATGTCGGTGATATGGAATATTTGTTTAAATGGCTTATTTAAAATTTTGCTTTGTTCCATTGTTCTGGTGGGGAGGAGAAATAATTGGATTTTTCCGTAGTTTATCAATGTTGATCCTTGTGCTGTTGCTAGTTTGCTGGAGGTTTCAAGAGGTGTTAGCTTTGGGTGTAAGGTTTTTATTTCATTCCATGTGGGGATGTTTATTATGTTTGATTCTGCTCCTGAATCAATTAAAAAATCTATTTCAAGGTCTGGTGGTTGAAATTCTTTATTTCTTGGGCTTTCTAAGAGAAATGGTATTGTCCAAATTTTTTCTTTGGGTTGTTCTTTTTGTATATTTTGATAAATGTGGTTTGTATTCAAGCATTTTGTTTTGGTATTTTTATTGGTTTGATCTGTAGTGTTAATCTCGTTTGTTTCTTGCGTCGTTGGTGTGGAATTTATGGGTGTAGTGTAATAATTTTGAAGAAATTCTGATTAATTTTCATATATGTGTGATGAAAAGGGTTGTTCATATATGACAGATTCATAGTCATTTTCGACTTTTATCATATTGATAGAAAGAGTGTTTTCAGTATCACTTTCTGAATCTGATGATGTACAGTTTATTTGATTGAGTTGTAACGTATCAGTTACTGTGTCATCAATACCTGGAGGGTCTGATGTTGTTTCTGGGTTAGATTGTACTTGATTGATTTGTCTTTGATGTTTAGGTGTACTACTTCTGTGGCGATTATTAGAATTATTATAGTTATTATTATTCCGGTGTGGTGATTGGGAATAATTTCTATAACGATTATTATAACTTGGGTGTCGATTTTGTGAATTATTTCGCGATCTGTTTTGGTAATTATTGTTTTGTCTGTTATAGTTCGATCTATTATATGAGTTATTCCTTGATTGATTGTTCGGGTAATTCTGGTTTCGGTTGTTTGAATAACTTCTATTTCGATTATAGGAGTAGTTTCTATTCCTTTTGTATGATGAATTTCGTGATTGGTTGTTTGGATAGTAGTTATTTCTTGGTTGGGAATTAGATCTAGAAACAAATCGTTGTGTGTTTGAATTTGATCTGGAGTAGTTATTTCGACTATTTGGTCTATTGTAGTGATTTTGTGATGAATTATACGTGTTTCTTCGTTCTGGTGATCTTCCTCTATAACTTGAGTTATATGGTGATTGATTTCTTGTATAATTTGTATTGTTCGGGAGTGGTTTTCCTGAACTGTTGTTGCTGTGGACTGTTTTGTTCGGTAGATTTTGATCTTTTTTCATGTATTGATAGAATGATTTATTTGGTTCTTTATATTTTTGAGGTTTATTTTGATTATCTTGCTGTTTTTGTCTACATTCGGAAATACTATGTCCGTATCGTCGGCAATAATTACACCATTTTTTGAAAGATGGTTTGCCTTTAAAGTTTGGGTTCTTTTCGTAAATATTGAGTATTTCAGTGATTTTTTCAACGAGGTCTGTTTCTGATTCCTGTATATTATTAATATTAGTGGGAGTCGTTTCAATTCTGTTAACGTATTGTAATTTCAGATTTTCCGTTTCTTCTAGTTTCATCGTGATTTCTGCTTGTTCTAATTTGTCTACTAGTTTTCGAAAATCTAAATCGGGTTCTCGAATTGAAGAAGGATGTGATGCTCTCTTTTTTATTGCTATTTTCCTTAATTGTGGTGTTAAGGTCATCATTAAGATTTCTGTCATCTTTGTGTTTTTATAGTCATGTGTATTTAATGAATATGCTTTTCGAACTAGTGTTTCGATTCGTACTGCTATTTGCTTGATGGTTTCGTTTGGTAATCTGCGAATTTCATTACATAAAACTCTTTGTTGTTGTTTGTTTCTTTCGGAGTCGAACATTTTTGAAAATTCTTGTGTAAATCTTTTCCAGTTTGATTTTATTTCTAGAGGTAGTACTGAAAACCATTTTTGGGCTGCGCCATCTAAGGTTGTTTGTATTAACGCTGTGCGTCGATGTATCCAATTTTGATGTAGTGGCGTATTAATGGGTTCAGGTCCAATATTTAAAATCAGGTTTGCTGTTACTGCATTTAAATAATCTTCTACAGAGTATTCAGGGTCTGTTCCTGTGAAAACCATTAAAGGTTTGTTTGATGTTATTGATGATCCACCCATAAGGTATGGATTCATTGTCATTTGTAATGATTCTGCTGCATTTGGCATTTGAGAAAAATTTGAAAGTTGGTTTCTTGTTATCTCATGTTGTTGGAGATAATATGGGAGTGGTATTTCATTTTGCATTTGTGATGCTTGATACGAGTGTGCAGTCATTGGATTTTGTTGTTGAATTGGTTGAAAAGATTGTGTATTAATTGGATTTTGTTGTTGAATTGGTTGTTGATTTTGTGCATCTATTGGTTGTGGAGAAAAATTTCTAAGATTTGTACGTGTTCTCTGTATTCCTTGTCTACGATATTCTTGAGTATTTGGTGCAAATATATCTGGTTGTAAGAAATCATCATCTGAGGATAAATAATCCATTTGATAAGATGTTTGTTTTTTATTTTTATTTTGTTGAAAAAATGGGTAATTTTCACTGTGATCCTGTGGAGGATTTGTTTGGAAATTTATTGAATTAGGTTGGGTCATTGGGTTATCCCAATTTCGAGATCTTGTATATTGGTTAAAATTCCTTTGTGGTTGATTACATGTTTTTGATGGATGTGTATAATTATAATTATGGTCTGTAAAGTTGTTTCTAGTGAATGTTTTGCGTGTTTTTGATGGTATTGTCATGGGTCTGTATGTTTGGTAATCCATATGTGAATATTTAGGGGCAACCGAAGGTTTAACGGTTGATTGTAAGGTTACCTGTGTTTGTGAAGGATTTGTATTTCTTGGTGTTGTTAAATTTGGGCGAATTGGTGAAATACTTTGTTGTGTAGTTGTTGTGTGTACAATTTCTTCATTTATGAAGTGTGATGGTGTCTGGATATCTTGTTGAGTAAGATTCCTAGTTCCATTGAGGTTTTCATTGTGTATGACTGTAGAGTTTAAACTATTATTTTGTGTATCGGGCAAAAATGTATTATAGTTTAATGGTGTTGCATCAATGGTTAATGGTATTACTTTTACATAATCTCTTATGTAAGATATCGTACTTATTGCTTGACTTGAGATTGATTGTGGAAAGCTTATAAATGCGGGATGAGACCATTCGGGGTCCCAAACATAATCTGATTGTTCTGTGATAGCGGTATCATCGTTCGAGTTTTGGGGTCTAAAATTTTTTCTTGCTTGTGCAATTAAATCAATATTGTGTGTGAAGTAATCTATTATGAACCATGCCAAAATTTTTTGTAGATCGTGTTTTGTATGTTGTGAAACGTCGTCTTTCGTGAAATTTTCTTTAATGATGTTTAAATAACTAGAGAGTAGTGTGATTTCATGTCGTACTCTTAAATGTTTAGATGTTTCTGTCGGTGAGACATTTGTTATTGGGATTTCGTTTTCTAATATCGAAATATAACTATATATTATTGCGAAAACTTCATTGGTGAATATGGAGTTTGCTCTTTGTGAGTTTTGATATTGGATGCTTTTTATATATTCTGAAAAAACTTTTGAAAATTCTAAATCAAGATCGTCTGTTTGAATTGTATATTTTCTATTATTATGGTTTGGTGAGGTGAATTCTATGGAGTAGATTCCATACTGTTGTGTTATGTTGCATATATCTTTTAAGTAGTGGTCTATGATTTGTCTTTTGATTTTTACATCTGGGAACTCTGTTTTACATGGACTGATTCCGGGTTCAAATAAATTTACGAGTAAATTTTGACAAAATATGTGTTGTCCTCTATCAGTATCTGCGTCTACTATAAAAGATTCTTTATTTCTTGGGCTTTCTAAGAGAAATGGTATTGTCCAAATTTTTTCTTTGGGTTGTTCTTTTTGTATATTTTGATAAATGTGGTTTGTATTCAAGCATTTTGTTTTGGTATTTTTATTGGTTTGATCTGTAGTGTTAATCTCGTTTGTTTCTTGCGTCGTTGGTGTGGAATTTATGGGTGTAGTGTAATAATTTTGAAGAAATTCTGATTGATTTTCATATATGTGTGATGAAAAGGGTTGTTCATATATGACAGATTCATAGTCATTTTCGACTTTTATCATATTGATAGAAAGAGTGTTTTCAGTATCACTTTCTGAATCTGATGATGTACAGTTTATTTGATTGAGTTGTAACGTATCAGTTACTGTGTCATCAATACCTGGAGGGTCTGATGTTGTTTCTGGGTTAGATTGTACTTGATTGATTTGTCTTTGATGTTTAGGTGTACTACTTCTGTGGCGATTATTAGAATTATTATAGTTATTATTATTCCGGTGTGGTGATTGGGAATAATTTCTATAACGATTATTATAACTTGGGTGTCGATTTTGTGAATTATTTCGCGATCTGTTTTGGTAATTATTGTTTTGTCTGTTATAGTTCGATCTATTATATGAGTTATTCCTTGATTGATTGTTCGGGTAATTCTGGTTTCGGTTGTTTGAATAACTTCTATTTCGATTATAGGAGTAGTCTCTATTCCTTTTGTATGATGAATTTCGTGATTGGTTGTTTGGATAGTAGTTATTTCTTGGTTGGGAATTAGATCTAGAAACAAATCGTTGTGTGTTTGAATTTGATCTGGAGTAGTTATTTCGACTATTTGGTCTATTGTAGTGATTTTGTGATGAATTATACGTGTTTCTTCGTTCTGGTGATCTTCCTCTATAACTTGAGTTATATGGTGATTGATTTCTTGTATAATTTGTATTGTTCGGGAGTGGTTTTCCTGAACTGTTGTTGCTGTGGACTGTTTTGTTCGGTAGATTTTGATCTTTTTTCATGTATTGATAGAATGATTTATTTGGTTCTTTATATTTTTGAGGTTTATTTTGATTATCTTGCTGTTTTTGTCTACATTCGGAAATACTATGTCCGTATCGTCGGCAATAATTACACCATTTTTTGAAAGATGGTTTGCCTTTAAAGTTTGGGTTCTTTTCGTAAATATTGAGTATTTCAGTGATTTTTTCAACGAGGTCTGTTTCTGATTCCTGTATATTATTAATATTAGTGGGAGTCGTTTCAATTCTGTTAACGTATTGTAATTTCAGATTTTCCGTTTCTTCTAGTTTCATCGTGATTTCTGCTTGTTCTAATTTGTCTACTAGTTTTCGAAAATCTAAATCGGGTTCTCGAATTGAAGAAGGATGTGATGCTCTCTTTTTTATTGCTATTTTCCTTAATTGTGGTGTTAAGGTCATCATTAAGATTTCTGTCATCTTTGTGTTTTTATAGTCATGTGTATTTAATGAATATGCTTTTCGAACTAGTGTTTCGATTCGTACTGCTATTTGCTTGATGGTTTCGTTTGGTAATCTGCGAATTTCATTACATAAAACTCTTTGTTGTTGTTTGTTTCTTTCGGAGTCAAACATTTTTGAAAATTCTTGTGTAAATCTTTTCCAGTTTGATTTTATTTCTAGAGGTAGTACTGAAAACCATTTTTGGGCTGCGCCATCTAAGGTTGTTTGTATTAACGCTGTGCGTCGATGTATCCAATTTTGATGTAGTGGCGTATTAATGGGTTCAGGTCCAATATTTAAAATCAGGTTTGCTGTTACTGCATTTAAATAATCTTCTACAGAGTATTCAGGGTCTGTTCCTGTGAAAACCATTAAAGGTTTGTTTGATGTTATTGATGATCCACCCATAAGGTATGGATTCATTGTCATTTGTAATGATTCTGCTGCATTTGGCATTTGAGAAAAATTTGAAAGTTGGTTTCTTGTTATCTCATGTTGTTGGAGATAATATGGGAGTGGTATTTCATTTTGCATTTGTGATGCTTGATACGAGTGTGCAGTCATTGGATTTTGTTGTTGAATTGGTTGAAAAGATTGTGTATTAATTGGATTTTGTTGTTGAATTGGTTGTTGATTTTGTGCATCTATTGGTTGTGGAGAAAAATTTCTATGATTTGTACGTGTTCTCTGTATTCCTTGTCTACGATATTCTTGAGTATTTGGTGCAAATATATCTGGTTGTAAGAAATCATCATCTGAGGATAAATAATCCATTTGATAAGATGTTTGTTTTTTATTTTTATTTTGTTGAAAAAATGGGTAATTTTCACTGTGATCCTGTGGAGGATTTGTTTGGAAATTTATTGAATTAGGTTGGGTCATTGGGTTATCCCAATTTCGAGATCTTGTATATTGGTTAAAATTCCTTTGTGGTTGATTACATGTTTTTGATGGATGTGTATAATTATAATTATGGTCTGTAAAGTTGTTTCTAGTGAATGTTTTGCGTGTTTTTGATGGTATTGTCATGGGTCTGTATGTTTGGTAATCCATATGTGAATATTTAGGGGCAACCGAAGGTTTAACGGTTGATTGTAAGGTTACCTGTGTTTGTGAAGGATTTGTATTTCTTGGTGTTGTTAAATTTGGGCGAATTGGTGAAATACTTTGTTGTGTAGTTGTTGTGTGTACAATTTCTTCATTTATGAAGTGTGATGGTGTCTGGATATCTTTTTGAGTAAGATTCCTAGTTCCATTGAGGTTTTCATTGTGTATGACTGTAGAGTTTAAACTATTATTTTGTGTATCGGGCAAAAATGTATTATAGTTTAATGGTGTTGCATCAATGGTTAATGGTATTACTTTTACATAATCTCTTATGTAAGATATCGTACTTATTGCTTGACTTGAGATTGATTGTGGAAAGCTTATAAATGCGGGATGAGACCATTCGGGGTCCCAAACATAATCTGATTGTTCTGTGATAGCGGTATCATCGTTCGAGTTTTGGGGTCTAAAATTTTTTCTTGCTTGTGCAATTAAATCAATATTGTGTGTGAAGTAATCTATTATGAACCATGCCAAAATTTTTTGTAGATCGTGTTTTGTATGTTGTGAAACGTCGTCTTTCGTGAAATTTTCTTTAATGATGTTTAAATAACTAGAGAGTAGTGTGATTTCATGTCGTACTCTTAAATGTTTAGATGTTTCTGTCGGTGAGACATTTGTTATTGGGATTTCGTTTTCTAATATCGAAATATAACTATATATTATTGCGAAAACTTCATTGGTGAATATGGAGTTTGCTCTTTGTGAGTTTTGATATTGGATGCTTTTTATATATTCTGAAAAAACTTTTGAAAATTCTAAATCAAGATCGTCTGTTTGAATTGTATATTTTCTATTATTATGGTTTGGTGAGGTGAATTCTATGGAGTAGATTCCATACTGTTGTGTTATGTTGCATATATCTTTTAAGTAGTGGTCTATGATTTGTCTTTTGATTTTTACATCTGGGAACTCTGTTTTACATGGACTGATTCCGGGTTCAAATAAATTTACGAGTAAATTTTGACAAAATATGTGTTGTCCTCTATCAGTATCTGCGTCTACTATAAAAGGAAAGATTTCATCATCATCTGGAGTTTCTTCACCTGGAGTGTGCGTTGAGCTCATTTTTTCGTTCGATGACTGTTAATATGTAATTATTAATGTGTCGAATTGGTTGATTCCAATTGTATAAATGTACTGGTTTGTGTTTGTACTGCTTTTTTATTCTTCTTTTTCCTCTTTTTGATGAATTTGAAGTTGTTTCTGAGTCAGAGAAATATAATTGATCGTGAATTGGGCAATTTTTATCTATTGATTCTTTTAGTTTGTAAAGTTCGTCTAAACTGTTGGTTTCTGATTCTGAAAATGCGTTTCGATTTTTTGAAAATCTTTTTCGTGTTATTTGTCTTTGTTTCGTTATTATTTTTCTTTTTAGTGTTTGTCGTTTTGTTCGAATGTATCCAACTGTTTGTGTATGAGGTGTGATTACAAGGTCGTATTTTTTGTTATCTATTTCACAATTGTGTAAAACGATTGTTTGTTTATTTCCTAGGTTTTTAAATGACATAAGGTTTAGAATGACGGATGCAAGGGGTTGTTAAATGATTTCTATTTTCCTAAACTGTTAGTTCTTACGATTTTTTGGTTAGCTTAACCTGGGTCTGTTTGTTCAGGGTTGGAGAGAAAAGTATATCGATTCCGAAGAATGATTTTTTACTTTCTCGTGGCTAGTATAAGTTAAGGTGTTAACTTACTTAATCTTACTTAGGGGTAGTGATTGTGTTCAAGGGTTGGAGAATAGTAAATCGATCCACAAGGTTCAGGTATAATTAGAACGCGAGTAGTTCGTTAGATACTATTTTAAACTTACTAAGTCTAAGATTTATCCTGGGTCTGGTAAGAGGGGGGGTCAAGTGAAGGATGAATAACCGAAGTTCTTCACTGTTTATCCTAATTTGAATGATTAGTTTTGTTTAAAAATTTCTATTAGTCTTAGGTCTTTAGAAAGGGTTGGGTAGTGAATCGACGTTTGAGGTCGTTAGACACTAATTAAGTGGGTGGGGGAGAACAAAGTTGTTCTGTTTGATCCAAGGATAAGCCTTGATGATCAAATTTGAAATTTAATTAAGTAGAAAATGATTTAAGATCCAAGGATAAGCCTTGATGATCTGGTTTTAAAATTAAGTGAATTTAAGTTTTAATAAAATTTTAAATGTGTGTAAAGGAAAGATTTAGTGTTTTGATGATATTAGTGGGTTTATGATTGCTGTTATGTTTTAGATGATGAAGCTGGAACAACAGGATGATTTATGATTACTAACCATTTATTGTCATGCTACTAATTTTTATTTTTATTTTCCAATAAATATTTTTCAAACATGTTTTGTATAATACTGCAGAGTTTTAGGAAAACGATCTTAGATCTTTTTATCAATCGTTATTGTATATTAATAAATTTGTTTAGCGCCTGAAATGATTTTGAAGAGTAACTTCAAGGTTTTATGTTTGCAAATGGAAATCTAAATTCATTGCAAGTAGTATTCGAAATATAAAAAATTGTTCTGGCTTTTGCCGAACTATCATATAACTATACGGCAAGTTTCTACTTTGTCGTATGTCGTCTTTGGTTCGAGGTCTTCTTCCAATTCCGGGTAGTTCTGTTATGGTTCGGAATATTGGCTCTGATCTATTGAGTCGGAGAGACATTTCAATTAAATTATTGTCGTATAACATTTTTGTAAATGTTTTTGTCTAATTTCTAATCTATTTTGGTTAATTCTAATCTATTAAGGTCTTGTTCGAGACTTATGGTCGCACCAGATGAGTTAGGACCGAAGTGTAACTCATAGAGTAATTTCGGATAGGGTACACCGTCTGCTCGTCACGCTATCTTATTTTCGGCCGGATAGATTCGTGCAACTTCTTAGTCTAATACCGATCCTAATCTTACTCTTATACTATCTAGTCTCAGGTTGTTTAACTAGTCTCTGCTAGGCTCAATAGATCTAGGGTATACTGGTTTATTGCGGCTGCTGAAGTGCTCGGGAGAGTCCAACTAATTTCTAAGTTAAATTCAAATCTCTCTGGTGCTGAAATTACAAGTAACTTCAGCACTTACAAATAAGTGGGTTGTTAGTTAGATGGATCATGATTGGTTAATATTAAATACTTTACATTGGTAAAACATTTAATTTATCCAATCATAAAATGTAGTTTAGATCAGGTTCCATATGGGCAGCTAAAACTGCACTTCCTGAGGTTTTTGTTTCAAGAAGAGTCAGATGATCTCACAAAAAAAATGCCAACAACAGATTTAATTTTTAGGATTAGGGCTACGAATTTGCAAAAAAC